>NC_061514.1:98844064-98979433 GCF_022539505.1 Lolium rigidum | reverse complement strand
ACGAAAGAGAAACCCACGACACGTTTTTTCAGATGGGCTCCACGAGCGGGGTGCGTGATACTAGATGGTTGCCGAGCACACGTATCCTTTTCCAATTGAAGCGCACGGCTGCAGCTTCCCGTCTCGATCACAACCAAGCTCCCGCCTGCAGCTTCCCTCTTCCATGCCAATTAGTATGTCAGGCAGCAGGCCGGGCCGGCGCTCGATCGGCGACGACCAAGAAGCGAATTAAGCAGCGCTCGTGGGCGTGGCGATGGCGGAGCCGTCGGTGAAGCGCTTGGCGCGGCTGGCGATCACGGCGCTGCTGCTCGCCGTGATGGCGATCTCCGCCGTCGCGCTGCTGCTGCTCGTCTGCCCCTCGTCGACCCTCTGCTCGGCGGCCGCCGGGTGGTCCGCCCTGCTGGCGGCGCCCAGAACGAAGCTCCGGGCCTGCGGGGGCACCGAGGCGTGCGACATCTTCGAGGGGGAGTGGGTGTGGGACGACAGCTACCCGCTCTACGACTCCAAGGACTGCCCCTTCCTCGACGGCGGCTTCCGGTGCTCCGAGAACGGCCGCCCGGACGCGTCCTACACCAAGTGGCGCTGGCAGCCGTCATGCTGCGATCTCCCCAGGTAATTGATTCCAAAACCATGCGTTCTGTCTGTCTTGCTTGAACGGTTGAACACCTCCGTTCGCGTGATGGGCACTTGCAGAATTATTGTTAGCCCACCGAGCCAAGTAAAGTCAATTCATTATCTCACGAATTCGTCCTACGGACGGGAATCTTGTCATGGTGTAGCTTTGCGGGATGATGGAACTGAAGAAAAACGGCTTTTACTGAAACTAAAATCTTGTACAATTGGTGATCATCACACGAATTCGTCGTACGGAAGGGAATCTTGTCATGATGATGATGAAACTGAAACTGAAACTGAAATCTTATCTTATACAATTGGTGATGTTGATATACGCTCAAATCCACCCAAAAACACAGTTGTTGCACTAATCATTACTTATTGAGAAAATCACCTTTTTTTTTGCGGGGAAGAGAAAATCACCTTTGACTTGTGTAATGGGGCTTTTCGTCACTGCCAATATATTCCAGTACATATATCCAATTTCAAGATTCTGTGGCCTGCAACCTAGCTAGCTAGGCTGCAAATCGTGTCTTATTTATTTCTTGTGGTTTTTGGGCCCAGCAACAGTCTGAAATATCCATTCACTCTTCTTTATATGTTCTAGGACAACACCTATGTCAGTTTCGAATTTAATCATATGCACTCCTTACTTTGATTCCTCAGATTTGATGCTAAACGTATGCTCGAGAGGCTACGGAACAAAAGAGTGGTATTCGCCGGGGATTCGATCGGAAGGAACCAGTGGGAGTCTCTGCTTTGCATGCTCTCTACCGGTGTTTCAGACAAGAGCTCCATCTATGAGATCAATGGCAGACCCATCACCAAGCATGATGGCTTCTTCATATTCAGGTTTAGAGACTACAATTGCACCGTGGAGTATTACAGGTCTCCTTTCCTAGTCCCTCAAGGTCGTGGACCGGCTGGAGCCCCCAAGTTTGTCAAGAGCACAATCAGGGTGGATTCCATGGATTGGATGTCTGGCCGGCGTAAGTGGAGAGATGCTGATCTGCTGATCTTCAACTCTGGTCATTGGTGGACCAAGGACAAAACAACCGAATGGTAAGCAAGCTTGCATATAATACTTTTTAGTAAATTGCACACTGAAGGAAGTGATCTCTGGCTGGTTCAACCTGTCACTTTGTGACAAATGCCTGGTTCAAAGTGTCATGAAAAAAAAGATGTGGTTCAGCTATTCCTTTACTGTCATAGCTAGTTGCACCAGGATGTATTATAGAACTTAGCTCATACCCGTATACTGTATACCACCAGGGGTGCCTACTTCCGAGAAGGAGATGAGGTGAAGATGGATATGAGTGTCAATGATGCTTACAGAAGGTCAATACATACACTGTTCGACTGGCTTCACAGAGAAGTTAACTCGACCAAAACCCAGGCCATCTTCCGGACCTATTCTCCTAGTCACTTCAGGTCCGTACCAAAGCAAGGAATAGCTACTAGCTAGTGTACCATAACTGAAAAGTCACTCACCGTGTGTTTCCCATAATCGATCACTGTCTTCTTTTTTCTGCAGCGGTGGTGACTGGAATACCGGAGGGGACTGTCAGCTGGAAACACTTCCAGATAAGACACCGGTTAAATCGATGGAGCAATGGGCCGACATGCTAAAACCCGTCATCGATGTTCTAGGGAGCAACCACAGGCCCAAGCTGGCTGGGTTGGATATACTTGGATGTGACTCGGATGACGGCCCAACGAAAAGACGGCCACCTCTCGGTCTTCAGAAATTCTGCAAGTTCAAGGCAAGCCTTTCTGAACAAAACATCAGAGGTCAAAGAGGTGGAGGATTGCAGCCACTGGTGCCTGCCTGGTGTCCCTGACACCTGGAATGAACTTCTCTACGCCCTCTTCATGAGAAGGCAAATGAGGTTGGACCGAAATGACACCGATTCTGAACTGAATACTGACTGGCAAAGTGTAGGGGATACATCTACCTGATGCTCTCCTGCTGAAGAGGGGATTTAGTGCAGTAGGTTATACTATCCCAGTTCTAAAATAAGTGTGTCAATTTTGTTAGGTATGAATGTATCTAGACACATTTTAGTTGTACGTATACCTGTATCTAAAAAAACTGAGACACTTATTTTGGATGGAGGAAGTTTACCTTAGTATTAGTAAAGCTGATCAAGCCGACCACATCGAATACAACCAGTCAGTCAGCGAGAGATCGCACATATTCTTGCCAGGTTCGAGGTCAGAGCGTGCACGTGTAGATAGGCATATATACATGTGAATTAGTTGCCTGTGATGAGATGCTGATAGTCCACTTCCAATTAGAGTGTATTAGTATTACTAATCACCAACTCGTGTACGTGGAGATGTTGAGAACAAAACACATTACTCAGAATTGCTATGATAATTAAGTGAACTCCACATTTTAAACAATATTTTGCTGTTTGCATATTGGGACATATATTAAGTTATTAACCGAGGGAAATTGGGAAATCCATTTTGGCTCATAGGTCTAGATGCATCCACTGTTTCAAAAACCTAGTTTGAAATGTCTAAAAATTATTGGGTGTACATCTGGAAATATAATGATCGCACACAAAGTTTCGTGGATTTTTTTAATTATTATGACCTGTGTAAAAAAGACAATTTCTAGTGCTCTACATGAGAAAATTTAATGGTAAATAGGTCTTCAATTAGTAGTACTCTCTCCCATCCAAATTAACTTTGAAGCTTTACTTTCAATTTAGAGTAAATTAAATTAAAGCCTCAACACTTATTATAGATCCGAGTAAGTATTTTCTTTTTCAGATAGAAGCAGATTCATTGACTTTGCTGCTCTAAGCTACCAGCGAAGCCTTGCTCATCTGACCTCCATTCCAGATCCAAGCACACACATGATTTACTCAAATTTTGAGTTCAAAAATAATTCTTCCTAGACAAAAATATCAGAAAGTTGCGTAAGTCTGACATATTTGATTATGTAACCATGTTTACTTTGATCTCAAAAGGCTATTTGATTAAGCCTTAGGAGTTCAACACCAGTCATCACTCGCCAGCACGTCCGAATAGGAAAACAATATGCGAATGAGATTTTCTGATTTTGCCAGTCCTGATTTTGGGTCATTGATAGCCGGGTCCCGCATCAAGTGGCCCCTACATTTCAGTGACTTAAAAGTTAGGGAAATGTTAGAAAGGCAAATTCAGAGAATCCGTGCGTGAGGAGTGCATGATAGATGAGTGCGACGAATGATCGATCACCGGATACAGATGAAATGGTACAGAGCACACGCATCGTTTTCCAGCTCAAGCTACTAGGTGGCAGACACGTCCGCTCGCTTCCCGTAATTAATCCCGTTTCGATCGATCACTCTACGGATCAGCTGCCTCCTGCGTGGCGCTTCTTCCATGTATCCTATGTCAGCCGTGAATTTGTTCACGTTGTCACACCCTCTCTAGAAAAGTTCATAATCTTCGACAGGGAAACCGCTTGCCGAAGCAAGTGTGTGCAGCGACCCTTCGCTGAATATTGGAATGAAGGGCTTCCAAAGAAAGCATGTTCCTTAGCACATCTCTCTCTCTCTCTTTAATTAGTCTGGCCGGCTGTATGATTGTGAACTCTTGATAGTGCTGACCACTACGCATCTCCAGCTAGCATTAACTAGGCTAGCGTGGTGCTCAATCGGCGACGACTAACTAACAAGGACCGGCCGCGGCCGGGGAGGCGGGCCGGAACCGCCCGCGGCGATATGTTGGGCCTGTCTGTGAAGCGGGTGGCGCGGCTGGCGATGGCGATCACCGGTCGGCTGGAGAAGGCCGGAATGGTGCTACTCCTCACCGTGATGGCGGCCTCCGCCTACGCCGCCGTGCTGTTGCTGCTCGCCTGCCCCGCGTCGCCCCGCTGCTCGGTGGCCTTCGGGTCCGCCCTGTCCGCGCCTAAGAAGCTCTGGGGTTTCGGCTTCTCCGTCGCGCCCAAGACGTCGGTGTTGGACTCCGGCGAGTGCGACATCTTCGACGGAGAGTGGGTGTGGGACGACAGCTACCCGCTCTACGAGTCCAGGGACTGCCCGTTCGTGGACACGGCGTTCCGGTGCTCGGAGAACGGCCGCCAGGACACGTCCTACGCTAAATGGCGGTGGCAGCCGTCGCACTGCGATCTTCCCAGGTTGGTTCAAATCCATTTTCTACCATCTACTAATTCCCTTTATTCTTCCGCGGGATCATTCTTTAGAGGCCGCATCAAAATTGACATCCGACGCCTTCGGTAGATTTTCATGATAATTTGGACTTGATTTAAATCCTTCTGCAAATATCACAATAGATCTTCGGACGCTGGATGTTGTACATGTTTTTTTTTCATAATAATATACAAGGGTTAATGTTATGAGTGCGCAAAAATGGAGGTCAAGCTTAATTGTAAAATTATATTTATAGTCTAAATTCAGATTTTTTTTTTTGATCTAGGCAATGATGATGTAGTACCTTAGAACCTTGCAAATCTTGATGTGATTTTTTTTCTGTATTCTAAGGTACACGATATTGACAAAATCTGACCAATTTATAATTCTGAAATATGCAATGTTCATTATACGTGGATCTAGGTGTAGCCCACCGATGTACAATAGAAATATGTGTACATACCGTATAAATATGTTCACTACGAGATATGTTCACTACACCGTATAGTGATTAGATATGTGTAGCCCACCGACCTAGGTGTAGCCCACCATTATACCCACCAATTAGATATGTTCACTACAAAAAAAAAACACCACCAATTAGATATGTTCACTATACCCTATAGTGATTAGATATGTGTATCCCATCGATCTAGGTGTAGCCCACAATTATACCCACCGCCATTTTTTAAGGAGTATTAGTCGGTATGTGACATGGGCATCCCTAATGGGCCTGCCGAAGATAGTACCCAGGGTTTACTGAAGGCCCACTACTCGAAGAATAAGAAGATTCGGAAGCCCAAGATATTATTAAGGAAAGCTAGAGTTGTAATAGAAAGTCTTATTTGTAATCTTACGGGATGAGTTAGAAACCTTCCCGGACTTTGTAACTTGTACAGCACGAATCCCTCGGCTCCGCCTCCTATATAAGGGGAGTCGAGGGACGCAAAGATCATCGAATCATTGTTTACAAACCCTAGTTTTCATAATCGTCGAGTACTTTTCGGCTGAAACCTTCGAGATCTACTTGCCCTCTACTTCCAACTAAACCCTAGCCTACAATCCATAGGCATTGACAAGTTGATACCTTGTCAGTATGTATGTATAAGTGGGTATAATGACGTCTATGAAATGTACAGAGAATTGCAGTGGTGTTTTTTTGAAAGATGAAAATTGAAATGATGTTTATCAAATAGCTGAAAATTGCAGTGAGCATCTATCTAATCAACCCCTTTAAAAAAGAGAGAGTGCTTGCATGCCTCTTGCTATGGAACTTCTCTATTTGGTTGATTGTCCATTAGTATAATTAACATTTGATGTATTAAACATTTTTGTGTACATATACTTAGCGACTTATTGATCCGAAAATAGACTTTAAATAATATTTAAAATTTCTATTATTGTGTTTTAATTTGATGAAATTTCACTTCTATGTTAGCATAGTTTTGCATTATTATCCAATTGCACTTTAGTGTTAAGTCAAAAAAGTGAGGAAGTGCTTGCATTTCTTCCTATGGAACTTCTCTATTTGGTGGATTATTTGATGTATTGAATGTTTTTATTTTCATGTACTTAACTATATAATGATCCAACAATACATTTAAAATATTATTTTATAATATAATGTTTTCATAATATTGTTTATATCTTGTTATCACAACCCAATAGTCTCACTCTAAGACATCATTGTCGAATATTATCATTCTTACATTGTATTCCATAAAAAAGGATACTTGTGATACCTCTACCTAACATTACTCGCCTTAGAAGCTGATTTTTTCACTAGATTTTAATTCTAGGTGACCAATATGTTGTACAATAAAAAAAATCCAGAAAATTAGGTAACCAAAATGTCTTTGTTCTTGTAGCAAGACTATATATGTATTGATGGTATTACTACATAGGGCTAGCACCAATTGTATCCATGCATGCTGTGCCATGCAATTGTAGTGATCGGAGTAATAAAGATACTTTCTTAAGTACATCTCTTAGAAAACCCCTATAAGGATATCAAATTATGAGTCTAACATAGTATTCTAAAAAAAATTGTATATAACAAAGTTAATATAATCAAGATGCCATGAGTGGCTGAATGTCGTAGAAAACTAAAACATGGATGTAGAGACAATTTTCTTTTAAAAAAACTACAAAACATTTTGGATGATTCATCAGTTCTTTTTAGGAATATTAAAACTAAAAAGGTCCACATGAAGAAAAACCTTTTCAGCTGAGATAAATATATATTTTTACATGAGAGATAAATCTATTGCTAAGAATCATATAAGAATTGTGGCGTATTAAAAACATTTTTTTTTATTTTGTAGTCCTTGTTACAGACTACCTCCAAATAAACTAAAGTTTTCTTAGAATTCAATCCTATAAATTTAAATTAATCATTTTGTCCTATTTGATTTAATGTAATTACCTATTTGTTTTACATTTGGAGAATACATTTCCTGGAATATTTCCTGTTGTAGGATAGTGAACCATATGAAATTTTTCTATGCAACATTTTCCATGCAAATCCAAAGAAAATCCTCATTAGGTATAACCTCGTAAATTTTCTCCTTGTATCTATGAAGAGTGTGCGAACATATAATCCTTTAAGAAATTTCATTTGTGCAATGAAACATGTTCTATACCATATTCTTGGCTTTCAAATCTTGTGGGTCTCTTTGTCCGCATGAGTATGAAATCAAAGGACTAGGAAATAACACAAAGATAAAGGAATGCATGTGAGGAATGAATAATTGTAAATCACACAAGTTTTGTGGAATAAGTGTTGGTTGGCGGGAATAGGAAAAAATACAATAATACTAATAAAGATTGGTAAATCAAAATCAAGCAAGGATTCCAATTATGATGTTTGAAACTAAAGATTCGGGGATTGTTCATCGTGGGTGTCAATTCTATAAAGAGGTCTGAGTTGATTGTAAATTTTTCATAATATCTACTTCAAAAGTAACACTAAAGATATATCCCCTAATTATTCCTATAAATCAAAGATGCATGGAATATTCAACATGACATGATATTCAAGGTCAATATTTTTCATATATTACAGTAGTTTTGGAATCCCGTGGATGAAAGAGATCCTTGATTCCCAAGTTGAATTACTCGGTTTTCCAGAGAAAATGGAACAAATACTCTTGGCATCTACATGAAAAGATGCAAACTACCACATTAACACAAAGTCGCATCCCAGATCTGACGCATTAAATTAAGATTTTAATAGGACCAAAAGCTAAAAAAATGCAGGGTGGTAACATCTCACTAAGCCACCACCATTCCCTGGTACCATAAGGTCATTAACCACGATCTAGAATGACTTACGCAGTATAGTGTGGACCAGATTTGAAATGTAAGTCAGCTTTAGAGATGAATTAATATAATATGCAGTGGTTTATAGTTATATTTTTCTTGTCAAAACAATATGGTATTGGAACTAGGAACATCCGAATATTCACACGTCCATTATGAAATGAAGGATTTTTTATGATTTTTACCATGTTTTTTCCTTCAATTTCTTAGATTTGATGCTAAAAGTATGCTCGAGAGGCTACGAAACAAAAGAGTGGTATTCGCTGGTGATTCAATTGGCAGGAACCAATGGGAATCGCTGCTTTGTATGCTCACTACTGGCGTTTCAAATAAGAGCTCTATCTACGAAATTAATGGCAATCCCATTACAAAGCACAAGGGTTTCTTGATATTCAAGTTTACAGACTACAATTGCACCGTGGAGTATTACAGATCACCTTTTCTAGTCCCTCAAGGTCATGCACCAGCTGGAACCCCCATAATTCTTAATAGTACAATCAGGGTGGATGTCATGGATTGGATGTCGGAGTATAACCGGGGTAAGTGGAGTGATGCTGATCTCTTAATCTTCAACTCGGGGCATTGGTGGTTGTACGGTAAAACAATCGGAAGGTAAGCAAATTAGGAAAATATTTGGATGTTTAAGTTATATTTGTAGGGCTTAATAGTTTTTCCTTATGTTCATTGGTAATTTCCATATAGAACTAGTCTTCTTTTTTTTGTCAAAAGTTAATCAAGATTTTTACCCTTCAGCTAGCTAGTTCCACATCTATAGTTTGTTTTCAGTTTATATCCGAGTAATTACTTAGAGGAATAGCTATCCCTGTGCATCTCACAGGTAGATTTTAAAAGCCCTGCGATGTTCTCAAGATTTAAGTAATAACAACGTTTTGGTTAGTTGCACTATCCAGGTTCAAGAATTCATCTTTCAATTGGGATTAGAGAGAGCTTATCACTTACTCATTCTGGTTTAGACGTGTTTTGGTGCTGATTGATAAATCATTAATTCTCCGCAATCCATTATTTTTTCTTAAATAAATGTAGATCATTATATTTGCACCATGATCTATTGAAACTGGGCTTACTTTGATTTCCCATACCAGCGGTAACTATTTTCAAGAAGGGGATGAAGTGAAGATGGATATGACTGTCAGTGATGCTTACATAAGGTCAATACAGACAGTGTCCGACTGGCTTCACAGAGAAATTAATACGAGCAAGACGCATGCCATTTTCCGTACATATTCTCCCACGCACTTCAGGTTTGTACCTGCTAGACATAATCAGCACAAATGGATCCGTTTCAGAAAAAAACATCAACGCAGGTGGTTCACTGCAGTTTGAAGAAATTGCAAATGATTAGATTCTTACTGGTGTTTTCAATTATTGTTGATTAAACTGTTTCTTTAACTAGAGCAACCTGTATTTTTCTGTAGCGGTGGTGATTGGAGTACCGGAGGGACTTGTCAGTTGGATAACCTTCCAGATATGACGCCGTTTAAATCGTTGGAGCAATGGGCTAACATGCTTAAACCCGTGAACGATGTTCTAGGCAGCAACTTCAGGCCCAAGCTGGCTGGGTTGGAAATATTGAATGTAACGAGGATGACGGCCCAACGAAGGGACGGTCACCCCTCATTGTTCATCAGTCCTTTAGGTTCAAGTCAAAAGCTCAGCAGAACACCGACAGAAACCGAAGTGGAGGATTGTAGCCACTGGTGCTTGCCGGGTGTCCCTGACACCTGGAATGAACTTCTATATGCCCTCTTCATGAAACCACAAATAACGTGAAGTGAACATTGAACATAGCCACGCAAAGTATAGTGCATATATATCTAGTTGACGCTCTCTTGTTAATGAGGGGATTTAATGCAGCTGGTTATGCTGACAAACAACAATTGTTGATGGAAATGGTGGCGGTGGCGAGGTAGTGGATTAGCAGCTAAGAGTACTAATAGAATTTAGTGGAGTAGCATAACAAGATATCATCAGCGACAAGTAATATGGAGTAGAGGGAGAATTAGTTATTTTGCAACTTGGATGGGTGGTCATGACACCGCCCATACCACCCTCTGCATGCCCTTTAATGTCGGATTAAGGGTGAAATTTGGGGTGGGGGTGAACAACATCGTGATGCTCTTGGCCGCACTTGGTATCAGAGTTAATTAGTCGTCAACTAAAATTTTGAAGAAAAATATGCAAGTTAAAATTATGATAAAATTCTACTCCGTATTTCACTTAATTTCAAGAGTCATTATCCTTTCTATATAAAGCCTTTTTTGCAAGGGTCCAAACTCTCAAGGACTCTCGTGGACACCCATCCTCCTCCCCGCCTGTGGAGACTTGGCAGGCTTGCATGGACATCAAGCGACTTTGAAAGGCACGGTCAACTGGCGGTGCCATACCTTGAAAGGGGATCTTAGCCACATGACACTTAAAGGCTGCAAATCGTGTCTTATCTGATTCTTGTGGTTTTGGGCCTAGCAACAGTCTGAATATCCATACACTCTTCTTTATATATTCTAGGAATAACCTATGTCAATTTAATCATGTACTCCTTACTTTGATTCCTCAGATTGATACGATCTGATATCTTACAGTAAATGTACAATCTCCTATACAGGGAAGCTACAGATGCTGTTTGATCTACATGCGACAATCATGGGATTCTAGCTTATGATGTGATGCCGTATAGTTCAAAATAAAGGGTTTAAACTATCACTCTATCAGTACTTCTGAACATCTCAAGTACACTTTGTTTGGAACACCTCGTAGCCCCTCTTCTTCTTCTACCTCTCACTCTCTTTTGTCTCTCTCTCACAAGAACACACACCATGGGTGAACAAGGAAGACACACACGCACGCACTCAGTCAAGGAAGAAGAAGAAGAAAAAGCTTTGCCCCAAATTGGAATACTCCCATGCAGTGAGTTGTCAGAAGTTGCCTGATCTAACGCCGACAGGGCTCCCACGGGCTGATTTGTGGCCGAGGATGCCAAATCGGAGAGATCGGGGCAACCATGGAGGGAAGATACATCTTCATATCTCGTACATATATTGTTTTGGCAAGGGCCTATACATGTGAGAAGGAAGGAGAATTTGGCAAGATTCCTTGTAGCCGATTTCCATAGATTAAAAGCATCTCTAGAAGAGTACAGACATGCTCAATGCATCCAGGAATAATCAAAGGGCAGTTCGTCCATGTAAAAATTATGTACCTGGTGAGGACGAGGATCGATGGTGGATCTGGTCGAGTACCTCTTTGTGTTCTTCCTCTTCAACCTGGCCAGGCCGAGATGACAACATCCCTTCAAATCCCCCACCCTCCGCCACTTCCCGCCCGCTCGCCCATCCATGCCGCATCACCAAGGAACAACGCAAGACATCAAGATCAAATTAAGAGGTTGCCCATGATGGAGCTCTCCCTCATCTCCTCTCCTCGACAAGTAAAAGTCAAAGTCTAAGTCACACGCGTTCCTCGCACGCGACCTCTGACCATGGCTTTGTACTTATAGAGAAGCAAGAGTTGAGGGAAGAGAGGTGAGAGGCATTTCGGATTTGCTGGGGTCAAGGAAGGAGAGAGATCAATACAATACGTGTCAACACTATTGATCAGGGTCTGCCGATTGGCCAGAATAGTAATCACACGGATCCATCTTCTCTTAGCCATCTGATAGACATTGGGATGGGATCAGAAATGCCTCCGAGATTACGGCTTGTGTGAGTACTAGAAACTAGGTCCTCAAGATTATCAATGATACCTTAATTTGCATTTACTTGTACAACTGGCATGGCTTCTTGGGACTTGCAGTTAGAGCTGGAAGAGGATGGTCCTCCGTTAATTGCTTGTTGGGAGATTGGGCCTGGTTGATCTAAAAAAAAATGTTGATATGGACAAGTGCCCTTTAGAAAAAGGGACACCCAATTTAGTGGTATAAACAAATATTTATTTTACTTTTCTGATCAAATCATAAATAGTTGTCACCCCCACCAGTTGATGGAGAAGGAATATTTTCATGAGAAAATAAAAATTGTGTGGATTCGAGGAGGCTCTCTGTTCGGTTCATGCTAGTGCCCCTGTGTTCATTCCTATTAAAATTAACTTGATGTCACCTCAACCAGCTGCTATTGGTTTTTATGTCATCTAGAGAGTAGTAATCAGCTGGACATAATTTTATTGATAACAAATATAGTGGGGGCATCACTTTACAAATATGACTAGATTTTCATTTCAGTAGATTTACAAATAAGGATAAATAAACTTATCAATTAGACACAGGAAGAGTATACAGGTTTTATCTTGAACATCAAGTTCAAATACAGATCAATAGTGTATCTTGATGGTCTTGGTTAATCGTAAAAAACAAAAAGAATGTCATGTGATCATCACTTCATGCATTTACTAAAATCAAGATTGCTGGAACAATACAATGAGCTTGTGCATGCAACCAGCACTACCCGGCTCCTAACAATGGGGAAGCTCTCATCTCATCACTATTTTCACAGTTACATGACTCAAGGATAAAACCAAGCTTCACAGATTAACTACTCTTCCAGCAACAACAAAATTACAGCTCGAGGAACTGCATCCAGGATGGGCAGCAAGAGGTGGAAGTAGTCACTGCCGCAGAAAGTGACGCTCTCTTCTCCGTCCGCTTCATCATCCTCTCAAGCAAGACAAATGTATATCCATCTAACGCCTTATTGTGCTGTTTATTAGTATGGTAGGCTTACCTAGAAAAAATGAGATATCAAATGTGAGACAAACAAGACGAAGTCAGCAGGTACTAGAGAAAAATGTTGTGCATGCATATGCCTACGGTACTGCATGAGTTATATATGGGGAGTGTAAACAGTAACTAAAACATGCATGCAGTAAACATAGATATCAACACACTAGATCTAATTCAATGTTAAACATAGTTGGTAGCTTTGTGAATCCCCAAGATAAATAGTGAAGAATGGGAATAACACCGTGTCGTCAGCTATCGGTTGTTGTCACATGTACATTTATTTTGTCTGCTCAAATAATATATGTGCTCTCACATATCATGATTAACTCTAAATCATGGTGAATGCAATGTATTTACCAAATACACACTAGGATACAATGTATCGAACACAGACAGCTATAGAGTAGGATACGAATAAATCATGCACTGCAATGCAATAACTAGATGCTACGTCCTTTCATCTTTTTTCAACAAAAGAGACAGCAATAGAAGTAAAAGCAATGTTTGGAAGTGTCCTTCAGCTTTCAAAAAGAGAAAGGTATGGCCAAGATCAGAAGAGCATAAGAAAGAAACAAAATTATTTAGTTCATTCACATTTATTTAGTATAAGTAATCAAATTCAACAGCACTGGCCCTAGCTCTACAGGTAAATTTAGTTGACCGGTTGCTCAAACTGGAAAATATGGACATAGAATAGCTCAGCCGAGCTCAATGGTTACTTTGGATCGAGTTCCCGAGTCACTACTGGACAAAAGGAAGCAAAACCTGGATTTAAAAGCAGAATTGCACCCACTTTGAAGTGCATATAGGCGAAGTATTTATTTCAGTTCACTGTAACGTGGGAGTGCTAACACAAAATCAAATAGCAAGTACTAACCAGTAACATTCAGAACCATAGAACAACAATCTGGGGCTGCTAACACAAAATCATCAAGTCCATTTGGCTTACTAAGAATACTAGCACCAAGACCTCTAATAACCAATACAAGATATCATACTTTTAGCAACATAATTCAGAAACCTAGCTAGCCAAATAGCCATCATCGCCATAATTCGGGGAGCATAACATAGCCACAAGAAGGGATCATGATATTGAATAGGTGAACCAGGAGCTCACCATAGAGGTCGTAACTGAGGCCGGGCCTCATCAGTTTCTCAAGCCGAGCCATGTCACCTCCAAGTGCACCAGGCCAAGCAAAACCTGCAGATAAAAGAGAAGACATTTTTTGAAGAGCTAACAGAGAAGACATCATTAAGATGGCATTACCAATACAATCAATTGCACAGGAAACATAGCACAATGTTGAGGATCAAACTTAAGAAGTTAGATATCAGTTTAGCAACAATTTTTCGCATATTAGCACCTTCCTGTGAGTAAACCATGAAAATAAACATATACACAGAGTTACCAGACGTGGAAAGTTAGACAAAACAACATGCAAAACACAAGGAGGTAGCACTGCCTACTGTCACTTGTCCTTACAAGAATCAAGATATGTGTAAGATGATGTCCTTTTAAGCTAGCTCAGCCATGTTAACGTTGGCAGTCACCTTTTTCATATGGATGAGGTAACTTCTATGCAACTTTTGTAAAGAAAAATAAACTACGTAAATTTGCCAGACAAGTTATTTTTCTCCTCACATGATTATGAAACTTCTCAGCTTTGCTCCTGTTATTTACATGTTTTATATAGTCAATCCTTATTGACGATAGTGCATCATCGGTGTAGTTGAATCATCTCAAATAGTTAAATTGCCCTCATCTGTGTGTTCGTATTACAGCAAAGCATTGCATTGCATCAATTAAGTGGCGATCATTTGGTAGGAGAGGATTACGAGTGATCAAAAGATTAGAACCTGTTTCGTTAAGTCTTCAACCAATACATTACCAGCAGGAGTCACCACATGCAACTGCAATCACTTGATATCAGAATCATGGATATATGTAAATATATAAAAATTATGGGAGCACAACTACAACTTCAAGCTCCAGCTAAACCCATGTTTGTTCCAAGATGCTAAACATGAAACCAATTGCATCGAACCATAGAGCCACATCAGACGTACCAAAAGACACCCACAACAAGCTTACAAGATAGCTATCCAAAGAGTAGAACGAAGCAAGACATGAGTGTTTTTAACACCCAGTTACTGTTACCGTCCCAAAACTGATGAAAAGATCAAGATACAAAACCAACAAGACTTTACCACCACATACCAAAAGCTCTAACGAACCCATAGAGTGATTCGTACCCTTGTTGGCGACATCAGGGGTGGGTCTGTAACAGAATCAATGATATGATAAGATCAGGTTATAAATTGCAAGATCAGCACATGTGTCTTAAATGCTAACAATATGACCATCTAAATTAAACTAGATAAAAAATAAAAGAAAAATAAGTATGGAATGTCACCTGTTCAAGTGCTTCTAAACCACATAGATCATTCATCGTTGATTATATCCCCAAAGCAAAACAAGAAACATGTAGAATAATGCATAAGAATGATGGGAACATTATGAAATCATCTGTATGCATATGAAACAAGCAGTGTGCAATAAAGGAAATAAGCTAAGGTATATTTATCCAAAATGATCACATGAAACTCTTTAAATATAGCTTGTTATGGCCAAAAAAATCATGTAGAGCAATCTAAATGTATTCCACATCAATTTAGGTATGCAGGGAAACAAACTCTATAACAGTACATGTCAAAAGATGAAGCAAAGGCAATGGGACTATACACAAACACATATAATTTTTTTTTTTTGATAAAACGGAATGACATTGCGTTTCATTTCATTGCAAAGAAGATTTTGTTACAGGATCACACCTCTCCTAGGAGGGTGTGTTACAGTTCGGCGCTACAAGTGATCAGTGTACATCCCATTCTGCAGTCAAGATGGCACGAAGGCCAAGCGGGCCCAAAGTTTCTCGTTCTGATCCATATATAAGAAACTAAAGGTAAGAAAACTGAAATAAGTGTAACATACATTCTGAACCATATATAAGAAACACATGCCAAATTGCCAATAACAACTTGTTTTTTCCAATGTTGGTACAACAACATATCATGTTTTCTATGCATAAACAACCGTGAACTTTGTGCTTCAACTACCGGTATAGACTTCTAGTTCATCTTGGCGATCATGTTAATAATTTTTCAAACAGACTACTGAGTCCTAGGTCATCAGCTCCTTGGCTGGAGCACACAATAACCAAATATTGCATCGATGAGATCCTATCCTGCCACTACCATGAGCAAAGCAACATTAAGAGAAACAATTCTCAACTGCGCCACAACTGCAGCAATGGAAGATATCTGGTTGTGGCTAATGTTCATCACCAGAGAACGACGAGGTTGTTATGAGCCAATGAGCTTCTGAATATCCACTCCGTAAAAACCGGGCAACGCTTTGTTAACTTGATGTCCTTGTACAGTAGCTAGCAAATGCACAAGAGACGTGAAAATGCGCAGCTTACGTCCCAACATCTGCCGTCTTAACTACCCGTGTCCAAGTTGTTATACACGTCACTAGGCACATCCTTGAAGGAAAAAAGTAGAAAGAGGTAACATCATCAGGGCAATGGTTGCTAAATAAAACACTGAATTAGTATTACACCTAAGCTACGAGAGATGAAAAATCATGAACACAGCTCCATCCATTGTATGGGCCAATGGGGGTTGCGAAAAGCAATTATTGGTCGGTACCCAACCGTGTGATGTTATAATGTAGCGGTACATTAACATGACAAAGGGATGAAATGCGTACAAACAACCTACTCCTATCAGTATCCTCAAGGTAATATATAGTACTCCCTCCGTCCCATCAAAAGTATCTCAACTTTGTCAAAATTTGGATGTATCTACCTACTAGATAGTGTCTAGATACATCCAAATTTTGATAAAATTAAGACACTTTTGGTGGGACGGAGGGAGTAACAGAAATCTGCCCCAAAACAGCAGCTCATAAATGGGGCACATATATTGATAAGATGATACATCATGTTCTAACTCTATATTGCGCATATAAATATACTTGGGAATTGGTAATTGCACGAACCATGGACAGCTCCACTTCACCAGTGTACGGGTGAAGCCGGTGAAGCTGCCCCAAACACCCAAACTCTAGTTCTCAGGTGGAGTGAAGCGGTGGCCTCTCGTAGTTCATTTTCGTGGAGTAGAGAAATAGGTGCTTACCTGCTCCACTTCACGTTTTCGCGAGCCAGCCCATCCCGAATTGGTATTCCCCTTGTCCCCTGATTCATGCCTATCCATGGTGTGTGGCGACAAGGGCTAGTCGCTGCCTCCATTTCCGGCGGCCAGGCCATCCTCCCCTTCGCCCCGACCCCCAGCTTCCTCCTCTTTACGACCCGCTGATCGATTCCCCTCCTTGGATCGACCCGGCATCGCAAGCACAGCGGACGCGGAGGTCTGCTTGCTGGCCGCCGCCGCCATCTCATTTTTCTCAGGAATCCCATCGCCCGACTGCAGCTCCAGTGACCCTCCGCCGCCCTCGCCTCCGTCCCCTTCGCCCAGTCATCTTTTTCAACGACCCCCTGCCCAATCCCCGTCCTTGGATTGAACAGGCGGCGCAAGAACAGCCAACGTGGTCGTCTGTTTGCTGGCCGCCGATGCCGTTTCGCTGTTCCGGAGAATCCCGCCGCCTGCCAGCACCAGGACTCCAAGAGGTCGTGCCTTACAATAAGAGCACCGACAAACAGCACCTCTGTGAATAGTTCTGGATAATTTGTCGTGTCCTGTAATTTCTTGTTCAATCTGCAGCCAATATGTGAATAGTTCTTGTTCAGTTCATCATACATATTCTTTTCAGGTTGTATGCAAATGCAGAGATATATTTTGAGAAATAAAATGCACATCAAACGACTGGAAACAAGGATATGAAGCTAACTTAGCCAAACAGTTTTTACTGCTCCGGAGTTTTACAAGTGGAGTGGAGTTTAGTGGTGAAGTGAAGTTAGGTGGAGTGGAGCTCTCCCAAACATAGTAGTCCTCAGTTTCCTTACATGCCCGGCAGTGAAAGCGCCGCCGAGCCAGAACCCCGAGCTTCCAGTATGCAGCGCGCAGGTACCAGAAGCCGTCGTCACGGGTATTTGCAACATGTTAGAAAGAAAACCTGAGTGCAAACTAGGACATAAATGATTAGTATATAGTGGTATGACAAAAAAAAAGCTAGCTTGCAAGCACTCTCTATCACCATCCAAATTGTTTGCGTATGTATAGAAAAATTATGCATAAGCAGGAAATCCTGCATGTGCTTTAAAACAGAAAATATACAGGTTTCGCCACTGCCTATGCGTAACAAGCAATAAACAATAAAAAAAATAGCACAACCATTTTCTACAGATCTACTGTCTACACTTGCATTTACCATCCATACATGAATGATTTCTCTACCGCCTACACATTCAATTCAACCATAGAGAAGATACCATTTTTTCCAATAATACATGGAGGAAAGGAGGGACCTTACTAGGTAGCTGCGGGCTAGGGAGGTCGTCAGTAGCAGAGGAATAGGGTTTTGGCCAGCACTAGAACATCAAGGACGTCGTTGGAGCCAGCATTTCGGAGAGATAATCGAGGAGAGCCACCAACAATAGCAGCTCTAGGAAGGTGACCGTGATCTCGTCCTCCATGCCATCCTGCCGCCATGCCTGCACGGCGGTTAACTCCTCCCGCCAGCCCTACTTGGTTGATCAATATGATTAGTTAAGGGACTGGCATGATGCATAAACAAATAGGGCAAGTACAATTAATCTGTTATTTTTGTTTAACTTGTGTGTTGATAGCAGAACCACACAATGATACACATAGCAACAAGAACAACAACATTGAAAATCATGAACACAGCTCCATCCATTGTATGGGCCAATGGGGGCTGTGAAAAACAATTATTGGTCGGTACCCAACCGTGTGATGTTATAATGTAGCGGTACATTAACATGGCAAAGGGATGAAATGCGTACAAACAACCTACTCCTATCAGTAACCTCAAGGTAATATATAGTACTCCCTCCGTCCCAAAAGTATCTCAACTTTGTCAAAATTTGGATGTATCTACCTACTAGATAGTGTCTAGAAACATCCAAATTTTGACAAAATTGAGACGCTTTTGGTGGGACGGAGGGAGTAACAGAAATCTGCCCCAAAACAGCAGCTCATAAATGGGGCACATATATTGATAAGATGATACATCATGTTCTAACTCTATATTGCGCATATAAATATACTTGGGAATTGGTAATTGCACGAACCTTACTCTGTAATGACAAATCAGATACAGTACTTAGTCCTCAGTTTCCTTACATGCCCGGCAGCGAAAGCGCCGCCGAGCCTGAACCCCGATCTTCCTGTATGAATCACGCAGGTATCAGAAGCCGTCGTCACGGGTATTTGCAACATGTTAGAAAGCAAACCTGAGTGCAAACTAGAACATAAATGATTAGTATATAGTGGTATGACAAAACAAAATAAAAGCTAGCTTGCAAGCACTCTCTATCATCGTCCAAATTGTTTGCGTATGGCAGAAGGAGGAAATCCTACATGCTTTAAAACAGAAAATATACAGGTCTCGCCACTGCCTATGCGTAACAAGCAACAAACAATCAAAAAAATAGCACAACCATTTTCTACAGATGTACTGTCTACACATGCATTTACCATCCATACATGAATGATTTCTCTACCGCCTACACGTTCAATTCAACCATAGAGAAGATAACATTTTTTCCAATAATACATGGAGGAAAGGAGGGACCTTACTAGGAAGCTGCGGGCTGGGGAGGTCGTCGGCAGCAGAGGAACAGGGTTTTAGCCAGCACTAAAACATCAAGGACGACGTTGGAGCCTGCATTTCGGAGAGATAATCGAGGAGAGCCATCAACAATAGCAGCTCTAGGAAGGCGACCGTGATATCGTCCTCCATGCCATCCTGCCGCCATGCCTGCACGGCGGTGAACTCCTCCCGCCAGCGCTACTTGGTTGATCAATATGATTAGTTAAGGGACTGGCATGATGCATAAACAAATAGGGTAAGTATAATTATTCTGTTATTTTTGTTTAACTCCTGAAATGATGCTAATACAATATTACTAATTTGGGAATAAAATTCACTCTCGGTTAATAAATTCAGTAATCCTTGGGACTTTGCAGTACATGGATAAACAGATATGGGCAAAACACCAAAAGAAGACTAATGAACTAGATAAATGGCCACGAGTGTTTAAAATATCTGATTCAAGTTTACCGGTGTCTAGCGCAATAACAAGTGCCACACTATATTCAGTCAATAATGAAACAAGCTGCATATTAGAAAAAGGAACGAGGATTAGCTATGGAATACGCCACGGTCACTATGCACAACACCCAACTAATCACATGATCTGAAAATAACAAGTATGTGGCATTAGCTACCTATTCTTATTAAGAATGATAGAAGTTTGGTTATTGAGGACACAAACACCATTGTGGACCAAAGTTTGGTACCAGACACTTATCTAGGTAGATAGCTACCTACCTAGAGAGTATATGGGAAGACAAAATCTATAGGAGACAAAATAATTCTAGCTAGCTCCCAAGTTCTAGCCCAGTTGTTCTAAGCAAACTTCAACTTCTCACCCAGTTGGATTTGTCTGACAATCATCTTGAAGAAGAAGTACCAATAAACGGAGTATTAAAAAGTACGTTAGCCATTTTGCTTCAAGGCAATTTGAGGCTTTGTGGAGGTGTACTGGACATACATATGCCTTCATGCTCCACAGTTTCTCAGAGAAGATCTTGATGGCAACACTATTTGGTCATAGTATTGGTCTCCATATTAGGCATCATGCCACTCATATTACTGGTCTACTTAACCTTCTCCAGAAAGAGAATGTTAAGGATGCAGTTATCATTGCGTTCTTCGAATGAGCAATTACTTAAAGTTTCTTATAAGGATCTACCACAAGGTACAGAGAATTTTGCAGAGACTAATCTGATTGGGAGCTGAAGCTACGGTTTAGTGTACAGAGGAAAGCTAGCCCAAGAGCACACGATTGTGGCCGTGAAAGTTTTTATCCTTGACATGCAAGGTGCGGATTAGAGTTCCATCTCAGAATGTAAAGCACTGAGAAACATTCGGCACCGGAATCTTCTTCCAGTTCTGGCCACATGCGCAACAGTTGATAATTGAGGCAATGATTTCAAAGCTCTAGTGTACGAGTTCATGCCCAATGGCAACTTTGATACTTGGCTGCACCTGGCAGGAGATACAAATGCGGGAAATCGGCTAGAGCTATCTCGAAGAATGAAAATAGTTGTTGATATAGCTGATGCATCCCAATACATACACAACCCCGAATCTAACTCAATTTCTAATAAATCTAGCACAACCTGCAATTTATAATAAATCTAAGTCATGCCATCAAGTACTACCTGCAAAACAATACGCTTGTCGCTGCAACTAGCACAACCCTGTTGAATCTTTGTGCATCCTTCAGTCTACATACATGCTCTAGGCCCTGGAGAAATTTCCAACTCAGCACAAGATAGAAAATAACAAAAACACTCTTATTAAATAAGAAATCAAGGGACACGTTTAGCCCACATAAAATAAAATAAACTTATTCAAGGTTGATAATTGATTAAGTCAATTGGTCCAAAGGAGCGGACTAGCAATACACATATTTTTATTGAAAACACACGTACCATTCAAGCCAACATTCAGCAGGTAGAATAGACAAGATAAAACCCACTTGGCATTAAAAAATAAAGCCACATGTGGTCAACGCTAGGGATGAAAATGCAGCGGAAAGTTTCCGACTTTTTCGCGGAAAAACAGAAACGGAATGGAAATATGAAAACGGAGATGGAGATGGAATTTTGCAAAATGGAAATGGTAACTTTTTGGCAGAAATGGAAACGGAACAACGTTTTCTGGCACTATATTCGTTTGTCCGACAATATCTGTTTTCGTTTTGTTTCTGGCGTTTTCATGTTCAGTTTTTTTTTTCGCACATAAATATGAAAAAAAATGTGGCAACAATCAATTCCGTCTGTATCCGCTCTATTTTCACACTCATGATGCAACGTTCCCATGGACTTAATACAACAAACATTCTAAACTTGATAGTTGCCAAAGAGAGTATGACAGTCCATCATGTAGCAATGTCAACACCCACTAAATAAGAACATCATCATGTAACAAAGGTACAGTAAAGCACCTGTAGCATCGGTTCACAAGGTAGGAGGTAGAGAAGAAACACTCTAAACTAAGTATCATGTTCTTTTCTTAAGTAAGCAACAACATATACTGGCAAAAACATGCTATTCAAAGGAACTATCATTGAGATATCAAAAGTATACACTGATTATGCTTAAGCAACAACCGTAAGAAAATAATCACATGTAACAAGATTTGGAAACACTGACAGGTTGCCACAAATCTATGATAAAGCAGAAAAAATAATTGGACCATCAAAAGAAATATGAAGCAATGACAAAAATTAAGAGTGGAATGCCACGAGAAACAAAAGTGCATACATATAGGTGTTTTACTTGCTGCTTCGACCCACCCTCCGCATGAATAAGAATATACCCAAGATGTTTTTTTCTCGGGTGGGACATCCGCATTATATACCATTATATATTACATCATCACTTATCAGGGTCCAATCATGAATGGAAACAGGTGTTTCATGACGGAGGAAAAATTATTCGATTTCCTAACTAATGGCACTAACTACAGAAGTCCAAATGAGAACTACATTATAAATTTAACGCCACACTGTTGGAATTATTTCATCTTCATAGAAATGCCATCAACTAACAAGGAGGGAAATGCTGAGACACGGATCATGCATGATAACTAATACAATTTTACTTAGCAGCTACCAAAGAATAACAATTCAACTCCTGCAAGACAAGTAAGACTGCTAGCACATCAAGAAGGCAGATTCTGAACAAGAACTAGTATGGCTGCTCCTACATATCGTAGTCTACAACAGAGTAGAGAAAATTAAGGGAAATCAAAGGAAGCATACTAGTGTCATTGACCAGCTAGGTAGTAACTCAATGCATCTAAAAGCTAGGGATGAAGAGATGGAGCTAGGGAGTTAGACTTGAGACATATTGTAGCCGATGTTGATCTCCGTGCACCGGGGTTGCATAGTGTTGCATAGAGAGGCGCCCGGCCGGTAGAAGAAGCAACAACTAATAAATAAGATAAGAAAGTGACAACAAGTAGTATCAACACCTAGAAAATCAGCAAATCAGAAGCTAGAGCACCACAGCACAAGATGCAGCAGTACAAATAGTAAAGCGCCACTAGCACCCGTAGCATATGATTAGAAGGTATGAGGTAAACTAGAAACACTCTGAACTCCTCATCACTTTTTCTTATGTATGTAAGCACCAACATATCATGGCAAAACATGTTATTAAAGGAATATTCATTGACAAGTTGAAACTATACCCTGATTATGCTTAAACAACAACCACCCACATAGGAAAAAAAAAATCGCAGGTAACAAGATTTGGAGACATGGACATGCCATAAATTTATGCTTATGCAGGAAAAACCAATGCACCATCAAAAAAAATATTTAGTAATCACATAAAAACTCGCCAAAAAGTATTTGTAATGACTAGACATACTAAAATAAACCACCAATACTTAGTCATTTATAACTAATCATACATAATAGGAATACATCCACAACATGAGTCTATGCTATTGATCAATCAGCACATTCATTAGTCCATTCATCACAACACAAAGAGGGTGGTTGTAGGCGAGGCTAGTAAGAACGGTGAATAAGCGAGCGCTACTTCTGCAGCGGCGACTACGGCAGGCTGTCAGCGTCGAAACTGACCAACTACTCACCCGACGGCATGCAGCCACGCTTACGACTACGCCAGCTCCACCTTAACATGCTCGCAAAGGTCTCAAGTTTGATAGTAGATAAGTCCAAAACAAGAACAAAATTTAGCCAGAGGGTTTAAGAAAAAGTACCAGAAAATCAAGAAAGAGCATGCATCATATAATAAATCTATTTCCATGTGCATCACCGCAGTGACACCAATAATTAAGGCACAAGCATATGCATGAATAATCTATCGTAGTCATAATTAATAATTAATCACCGTGATGATGCTTTGAGCATAAATATGCAGAATTAAATATGTACAACCTAGCAACTAACTAGGAAGAGAACACTAAGACCGGATCATGCATGAAAAGTAATTTAATTCCTAAAAGATAAGATAGACTAACAACACATACAAAAGCCAGATTCTGAACCAGCACAAGTATGGCTACTCCTACACATCATAGTCTATAGTAGAGCAGAGCAATGCAGGGGAAAATCAAATGAACACATACTAGTGGCAGTGCCTAACTAGGCAGTAACTCAATGCATCTAAAAGCTATAAAATGCCACATGATCATAACAGAAATAGTAAGCCCAACTGAGCTATAGAGTTAAACCTGAGAACAATTGTAGCCGATCTCGGTGCACCGGGGTTGGACGGAAAGGCACCATGTTGCCGGCAAGCGAGACCACCACTAGTCTACGACCATGCCTTCGGTGCAAAAGACCGTCACTGGTTCCAGGGGTGCATCCAAGGCTTGGGAGGACGTTCCAGCAGCCGGAGCTCAACTGAGCGACAAACCCCAGGTTCTGGTATGCATCGCGTAGACACCAAAATCCGTGACCACGAATAGCTGCAGTGCATTTGCAAACAAACCTTAGTGAAAACTGAAACATAAATGACTAGTAGATTGTATGACCAAAAAATAATATAAGATAGCATGCAAGCACTATGACGTCCAAATTCGTTTGCTTATATAGCAATCTATGTATGCATAAGCAGGAAAATAAATACCGGATAATGTACGTATAGGTTTCAACACTACAGCCTACGCATAACAAGCAGCTAATCGTCAAAAAGTGGAGTACATTATTTCATGGAATCTACTCCCCAATGCACACAATGAACAAGTTTTTTATTGAGTGCATAACAAAGTGGACCAACAGATGGCAGCAAACAAGTGACCACAAGTAAAGTCATTCCACATCAATAGCTCAATCTGTAGTTGAGCAAAAGGCCTATTAATCGAGAGCGCATCAGCCTCTTATGGAATGCCCAAAAGTCTTAGTGCAGATTAGAGTAGAGAAAATATATGTTTGACAACCCGGATCCCAAAGAAACTAAGGCAAAGTGCAAGCTCAATCACAGTTCATCCTACATTATAATGGCACTCACATTTCCTTTCAGAACCTGGTTTTACATTTTCATTATCCTTGCCTTTTAGAATTTGAGGGATTTCATGCAATGCTAAGCTTAGTTCTAGTAAAGCATCAGACCTAGTTTGGGAATCCCAGTTATTGAACTTCAACCAATCAAATGTATAAGACTAATGTTAGTTAGTTAAAGAGTAGAGGAGAATCACTGAGAGAACATAACATAAACTCTATAAAAATTATAATGTTTAATTTAATATAAAAAGTCAATGGTGATGATTGAACTCCCAGTTTTGTTTCCAGGAATTACTGTCAGTTATCAGGAAGTACTTTGCTAGTAGATGTGTCCAATGGACCCCAGACATGGTGTTCTCTAAGCTAATTATTTTAATTTTTCATAAAAATCTTATGAACCAATTAAACAAACATCAATTATCCAATTACAATTAACTTAATCCTCCACCTTGTACAATAGTGAAACACTAGCTGAAATGCCAAGAAATCCAGATTACTATCTGCAGATGAATGCTGAACCGGACAACTGTCATATCTTGAGGGGCTCAGTGACAAGATGCAGGGGCCTTTTAAAATAAAAACACACTAAAGCATGATCCGAGATTATCATACATGACTTGGTAAGTACTACTCATTATAGACAGAAGTGACTTGCTGCATACTTTCGTTCAGCAAATCCTACCCCTCTCTTCATACTGGCTCGAGTTAGTTGTAACACCTGGAAAAAGAGCAATGTTGCAAAACAAACAAGACTTAGCCACATCAACAACTATTCGAAAATTCAACCAGGTCATGAGACATAGTAGAAATAAAACGTGAAAGCATTGCACTTGAGTTTGTAGATAATTAAAAATTCCTATTACACAAATAAACAACGTTGTAGTATGCCTAGGCCCTAGCAACTCCATAGTCCATGGATAGTACACTCGTTTTCTTCCCATTCAGCATGTTTGAGTCCATACTTCAAAACAAGTTACAAGGTGCAACAGCAAAGGTTTATGGTGCTCACCGGGTAGCAGATGGTTGCGGAGGTGACCAGCAGCAGCATGCCGGTGAGGTGGCCAGCGGCAGGAGCTCGAGGACGTCGCCGGTGAGCTAGGTGGCCAGCGGAAGCAGTAGCTCTGGGCTGGCCACCACCATCTCTTCGTCCACTCCTTTGCACCACGGCGAGCTCCTCCCGCCTGGCGCGGTCGCAGGCCGTCACCGGCAACCACGCCCGGCGACCTGGCTCCCGTCGGTGGGTGGCGAGCCTGGAGACTGGATGGAATATGGAGATGGGGCATGGGATGGAGGGGGAGACTAGCAAGAGATGGGGAACTAGGAGGAGGACCGGCCGGAGCTGGAGGAACACTCGGCGGCGCCAGCAAGACGGAATCCTAATTCCTACTCGTCTAGAGTTCGTTGGGAGGGCTGCATATCGAAGTACCCACGCCGTGGGTTCACTGGAGGAGGAAGATCTGGTTTTCGGACGGAGGTCAGCGGCGCAAGGCCTTGCCGGAGACGGCCGGTGACGAGAGCTGGGGAGGAGAGACGAAGCGAGTGAACGAGCGTGGAGAGATGTGAGGAATCAATTTGGTTCATTTGTCCAAAATTGCATCTCCGCGTCTGTGCCTAATTAAATCCACCGTGGGTTGCGAATCGATGAGAGCAATTAACCCACATTGCTTTACTACTTGCATTCGTGCAGCTTCCGCCAGCTCGTAGTAGACATGGACCATCAATCCCAAACAGACGACGCGACATACGAGTACTTCCTGAGAACCTGCCCATTCATCTATGACCCTTCACATAATTAGTCTACTCTCTCGATACTGTTTATTTGAGTATTATATGCATTTCTACGCAAGACTAATACTCCTATGCCGAAAGTATATGTCACTTCACATAATTTAGCTAACAAAAGGCTGGTTATATGTCACTAAAATTATATCATTGAAAAGTATAACTAATATTTTGTTTACTAAATTACTACTCCCTCCGATCCGAAAAAAGTCTCGGACGCCACAGTCTAATTACATTTTACAATAAACCCCTTCTAAATTAATCAAAAGAAGCCCAGCACCATCTATCCTCTCCCGGCGTGCAGCCACTGCGCCTCCGTGATACTGGGCAACCGGCGCCGCCTCTGTCGTTGCGGGAGAAGAATCCGGCGCGTCCGGCCTCGCGACCACCGGATCCAGCCCATCCAGCCTTGTCGCCGGCGGATCAAGCCTGGCCGACGCGGCGAGGGGATCTTGGCTCGACGGCGCGGCGCGGCGGTGGGATCTCGGCGGCGCGGGGAGCTCGGTGACACGGCGATGGGATCCCGGTGGCGAGGAGCAGAGCGAGTGGGCTGCGAGTGCGAATGGAAGGTTTCGTGCGGGTGAGGGTTTCACGTGCGCTTGGGAGGGAGCGCGGGGTGAGGAAGAAAAAGGTTCGAGGGTTTTCCTACAAAATTCCTCGTCCGTCTCTTTTGTCAGATCGGAGGGAGTAATATAATTTTTATCTCGAAATGCATAATAGCCTAGTAAACCTGTATGGAGGGGTAGCTTATATTTAACCGCCATTTTTTAGAACAATATGCGCGCACAAAATCATGTCGAACAATGGGATGTGTTGCACTGTAGTGTGTCGCCTCTAACCTAGATTGTTAACGCATGAGCCTCACTTATACCTGGCCATGGCCAACTCGGCCCGAATTTCCTGGGCCGGGCCTGGTAGTGCGAAATGATGAATTAAGGAATAGGCCCGACTTGGTTTCGGGCTTTTTGGCTAGGTCATGCATGCGCCTAGTTTTTCGCCTCAGGTTTTCTTCGGCCCAATCCGAAGCCCGACTCGGCTCGATGCGTGTCCAAGTATAGCCTTAATGTAGACGGGCCATGTTGTCTACATGCGCGCCGCTGCTGTGACCACTTGGGCATATCTTTAGGGGTAGAGAAACGCTGACCTAGGTACATCCCGATTGAACCCTACCACGCATTAATGTGCGTGGACCCTGAAACTAGATTCCAAGCTAGTGAAAATCTACGAGAACCATCCATTAGCCTTACTACCATAGAAGGCATGGTTCCTAGGCCTTACAAAACTTGTTCCCATATCTCCTCATGACTGAGGTCTTCATGTGGTCATGTGTACTATGAGGTAGAGCACTCGATCATGATCTGCATATGCTCTAATCGACTAAAAAAAAGGTTGGCGGTGAATAAGTTTCACTCAAGACTAGTTTCTGCCCAACACCATCACCTATGGCTCGATGCCTTCCTCGACATGGATGGTGATTTGATGTAAATTTACTTAAAAAGTGGTGATTTTATGTGAACTTTATCTTTGTTTGTATTTCAATAGGTAATAGGAATAGGAACATCCTCAAAAGAGACCAAGTTCTTACAAGGGTTGGTTATGTGGCCTTAAAGTAGGGGTTTTGCGCCACAAGTCTAGATTTTACTGTAGGGGTGGTACTCTTTGTGGACAAAGTGCCACTTCAGAGTTGCCATCTATTGGCATTTCCTCTTTACATCACCCTTCACATATCCATGGTGGTTCCATGTGACTTTTCTAAAAAAAATGTGTTATAATCGTTTATAGGAATATAAAAAACCTCAAAAAAAGAGGCCAAGCATTTACAAGAGTTATCTCGGCGGGCACAAAGTGGAGTTTTGCACTATAACTCCATAGTCTTATATTATTGAAGAAAGTGCCACGTCGGAGTTGTGTATAGGATTTTCCTCTTTGAACCACCCGTCTATGCTCAAATAACGACACCATTAAAGAGGGCGAGGTTTAAAATCATGTTTCGCGCTCTTTTAGGTCAGACCCTATCCCATGGTGCACATGACGTCTACCGCACATCAATGCGCCCGGTGACCTTTTCGTGGAAGATTGTGGAAAGGACCAGGCTTCTCTTTCGTGAAGCTTGTGAAGTGATTGTGGAGCTTGCCATCTCCGGAGTGGAGGAAAAGTTGGCCATAAGGGAAAGGCATTTGTCCTTCGTGGTATTGGCTTGGAGAAGAAGGTGAGCCTTCGTGGCGTCCGAGAGACCTTCGTTGGTAGCCTGCATCTCTCCAACGCGACGTACCTCACCTTGTGTGGGGGGACGCGGGAATACATATTCGTCTCCGCGTGCCTCTGTTATCTCTATACCCGAGTTTACTTTTTTTGTGATAGCCATCGTGTTTGGAGTACTTATATCTTCTATATCTTGTGTTACATATATGTTGTGCCTATATTGCTTAGCTTGAGTTATTGTTGTTGCACTTAGTTGAGCATAGATTGTAAAATAAACGTTAGTCTAATTCCACATTCGTACAAGTCAAATCCGTAATCGTTTTTAAAACCTCTATTCACCGCCCTTAAGCGACATATCATCCTTTTATAAACACCCCTCATCTTCAACCGATAGACGAAACAAACAATGGTGCTAGCTAGCTAGCTCTAGCTAGAAATAAAATGAGTATCCATTTGATCGAAACAAGTTTCGGGGGTTGCATTTATCGAAAAGCAACGGCGTGGAAATGGAATGCGCTTCGGGAGGAAGCAAGCTAATTTTGTGTCTGGAAGGAATTTGTTGCAGTATATATAGTGAACGGGGGAGTATTATTATAATAATGATGGAAACTGACACATTATTTTCATGCATGGCTTGGGAGGTTATGTCGGCAGAGTTTTGTTTTTATTTGCCACAATTGGGTAGGATGATGAGGTTCGTGCAACAAGTTTGGCCTGAGTTTCATATAAATATATTTTGACATGAGGTTGGTACAAATTGAAGTTAATAGTAGACTAGACTAGAAGCAGCAAAGAGTGATTAGAAGGATGAGTTAATTAGGTAGAGGTTGTGGGCCGCTATACACGTACACGTACGTGTGATTTGGCTGGAACTTGCACGTGCACGATACACACGTGTGTACGGAGAAATAAAAGGTACTACTAGACCCGATGGATTAGATGCGGCCGGCAATTCGGATCCATCGTGTTAAGAATTTGTACGGCGAAGTGCACGTTAATGAGTTGATTGAGGTAATCAACAAGAAAAAATGTTGCAGCTAGAGCCATGTGACAGTATCGTCGAGGTAAGGAACCAAAAGCCGTACGTGTCCAAAAAAGAAAGAAATGACGTATTCCGTAAGAAACCTAGGGAATGAATGAAGGATGAGAGTAAAACGAGGCGATTCATGCCGGCTGCCGGGCTCGGACGTGCTTCTTCGATTCCAGCCAGCACCATGCGCATGCGCGAGGAGGTAAAAAAACACCGGCATATATTAATTCGCGTGAGAAAAAGTTTTACTGGCTTTGTCATCGCGCGTGAGAAACGCGTTTACGGTTCCGGCGGCGACCACATTTTCTCTCTCTGGCGCAGCGCGTAATTAATTCCCGCGCAAACACCAATCCCTCGCCGGGTTCCCTCTTTTCGCGCTTAATTAATTCTTGTTGGTGCGAGAAAATACCCACCTTGGGACTTGGGAGTAGGCGCGCAAAGGCTCCCTCGCCCGACTCGCCGAGGATATGGGGCTCGCATCCCGCATGCTCCTCCTGGGCCGCCGGGCCGGTCATCAGACAGCCAGCACGTCTGGAATACGAAAGAGAAACCCACGACACGTTTTTTCAGGTGGGCTCCACGAGCGTGGGTGCGTGATACTAGATGGTTTCCGAGCACACGTATCCTTTTCCAATTGAAGAGCCACACTTCTTCCCGTCTCGATCACAACCAAGCTCCCGCCTGCAGCTTCCCTCTTCCATGCCAATTAGTATGTCACGCAGTAGCCAATAGCCGGGTGCCCGGCCAGCCGGCGACGACCAGGAGGCGAATTAAGCAGTGCGCGGGCATCTTCCGGACCTATTCTCCTAGTCACTTCAGGTCCGTACCAAAGCAAGGCATAGCTACTAGCTAGTGTACCATAACTGAAAAGTCACTCACCGTTTGTTTCCCATAATCGATCACTGTCTTCTTTTTTCTGCAGCGGTGGTGACTGGAATACCGGAGGGGACTGTCAGCTAGAAACACTTCCAGATAAGACACCCGTTAAATCGATGGAGCAATGGGCCGACATGCTAAAACCCGTCATCGATGTTCTAGGGAGCAAGCACAGGCCCAAGCTGGCTGGGTTGGATATACTGGATGTGACTCGGATGACGGCCCAACGAAAAGACGGCCACCTCTCGGTGTTCAGAAATTCTGCAAGTTCAAGGCAAGCCTTTCTGAACAAAACATCAGAGGTCAAAGAGGTGGAGGATTGCAGCCATCGGTGCCTGCTCGGTGTCCACGACACCGGAATGAGCTTCTCTACGCCTTCTTCATGAGAAGGCAAATGAGGTTGGACCGAAATGACACCGATTCCGAACTGAACACCGACTGGCAAAGTGTAGGGGATATATCTACCTGATGCTCTCCTGCTGAAGAGGGGATTTAGTGCAGTAGGTTATACTATCCCAGTTCTAAAATAAGTGTGTCAATTTTGTTAGGTATGAATGTATCTAGAAACATTTTAGTTGTACGTATACCTGTATCTAAAAAAAACTGAGACACTTATTTTGGATGGAGGAAGTTAACCTTAGTATTAGTAAAGCTGATCAAGCCGACCACATCGAATACAACCAGTCAGTCAGCGAGAGATCGCACATATTCTTGCCAGGTTCGAGGTCAGAGCGTGCACGTGTAGATAGGCATATATACATGTGAATTAGTTGCCTGTGATGAGATGCTGATAGTCATAGTCCACTTCCAATTAGAGTGTATTAGTATTACTAATCACCAACTCGTGTACGTGGAGATGTTGAGAACAAAACACATTACTCAGAATTGCTATGATAATTAAGTGAACTCCACATTTTAAACAATATTTTGCTGTTTGCATATTGGGACATATATTAACCGAGGGAAATTGGGAAATCCATTTGGCTCATAGGTCTAAATGCATCCACTGTTTCAAAAACCTAGTTTGAAATGTCTAAAAATTATTGGGTGTACATCTGGAAATATAATGATCGCACACAAAGTTTCGTGGATTTTTTTAATTATTATGACCTGTATAAAAAAGACAATTTCTAGTGCTCTACATGAGAAAATTTAATGGTAAATAGGTCTTCAATTAGTAGTACTCTCTCCCATCCAAAATAACTTTGAAGCTTTACTTTCAATTTAGAGTAAATTAAATTAAAGCCTCAACACTTATTATAGATCCGAGTAAGTATTTTCTTTTTCAGATAGAAGCAGATTCATTGACTTTGCTGCTCTAAGCTACCAGCGAAGCCTTGCTCATCTGACCTCCATTCCAGATCCAAGCACACACATGATTTACTCAAATTTTGAGTTCAAAAATAATTCTTCCTAGACAAAAATATCAGAAAGCTGCGTAAGTCTGACATACTTGATTATGTAACCATGTTTACTTTGATCTCAGAAGGCTATTTGATTAAGCCTTAGGAGTTCAACACCACTCCTCACTCGCCAGCACGTCCGAATAGGAAAAAAATATGCGAATGAGATTTTCTGATTTTGCCAGTCCTGATTTTGGATCATTGATAGCCGGGTCCCGCATCAAGTGGCCCCTACATTTCAGTGACTTAAAAGTTAGGAAAATGTTAGAAAGGCAAATTCAGAGAATCCGTGCGTGAGGAGTGCATGATAGATGAGTGCGACGAGTGATCGATCACCGGATACAGATGAAATGCTAGAGAGCACACGCATCGTTTTCCAGCTCAAGCTACTAGGTGGCAGACACGTCCGCTCGCTTCCCGTAATTAATCCCGTTTCGATCGATCACTCTACGGATCAGCTGCCTCAGCTCCTGCGTGGCGCTTCTTCCATGTATCCTATGTCAGCCGTGAATTTGTTCACGTTGTCACACCCTCTCTAGATAAGTTCATAATCTTCGACAGGGAAACCGCTTGCCGAAGCAAGTGTGTGCAGCTAACAAAGAAAGCATGTTCCTTAGCACATCTCCCTCTCTCTTTAATTAGTCTGGCCGGCTGTATGATTGTGAACTCTTGATAGTGCTGACCACTACGCATCTCCAGCTAGCATTAACTAGGCTAGCGTGGTGCTCAATCGGCGACGACTAACTAACAAGCACCGGCCGGGGGCGGGGAGGCGGGCCGGAACCGCCCGCGGCGATATGTTGGGGCTGTCTGTGAAGCGGGTGGCGCGGCTGGCGATGGCGATCACCGGGCGGCTGGAGAAGGCCGGAATGGTGCTACTCCTCACCGTGATGGCGGCCTCCGCCGTCGCCGCCGTGTTGTTGCTCCTCGCCTGTCCCGCGTCGCCCCGCTGCTCGGTGGCCTTCGGGTCCGCCCTGTCCGCGCCTAAGAAGCTCTGGGGTTTTGGCTTCTCCGTCGCGCCAGAGTCGTCGGCGTTGGATTCCGGCGAGTGCGACATCTTCGACGGAGAGTGGGTGTGGGACGACAGCTACCCGCTCTACGAGTCCAGGGACTGCCCGTTCGTGGACACGGCGTTCCGTTGCTCGGAGAACGGCCGCCAGGACACGTCCTACGCTAAATGGCGGTGGCAGCCGTCGCACTGCAATCTTCCCAGGTTGGTTCAAATCCATTTTCTACCTTCTAGCTAGTGCTTCCCTTATTCTTCAGCGAGATCATTCTTTAGAGGCCGCATCAAAATTGACATCCGAGGCCTTCGGTGGATTTTCATGATGATTTGGACTTGATTTAAATCCTTCTGCAAATATCACAATAGATCTTCGGACGCTGGATGTTATACATTTTTTTTCCCATAGTAATATACAAGGGTTAATGTTATGAGTGCGCAAAAATGGAGGTCAAGGTGTAGCCCACCGATGTACAATAGAAATATGCATGTGTTTATACTGTACATACCGTATAAATATGTTCACTACGAGATATGTTCACTACACCGACTTAGGTGTAGCCCACCATTATACCCACCAATTAGATATGTTCACTACAAAAAAACACCACCAATTAGATATGTTCACTACAAAAAACACCACCAATTAGATATGTTCACTATACCGTATAGTAATTAGATACGTGTAGCCCACCAATCTCGGTGTAGCCCACAATTATACCCACCGCCATTTTTAAGGGGTATTAGTCGGTATGTATGACAATTGAGTTTTAGCTCAGTGGCAAGGCAAGCGAGTGCGCAGCCAGCCCACCCGGATTCGGATCCCCATCTCGCGGTAATTTCGCAGGGAGGGGCGAACTTTAAACCGGATTATTATCCTAGCGTCCATCCGTTGGGAGAATCTCATCCTACCTAACAACTTATAGCCAAGGGTGATCATTCCCCTGTTGATCAACGTTTTTTTATTAGTCGGTATGTATGTATACGTGGGTATAATGACGTCTATGAAATGTACATAGAATTGCAGTGGTGTTTTTTTAAAGATGAAAATTTAAATGATGTTTATCAAATAGCTGAAAATTGCAGTGAACATCTATCTAATCAACCCCTTTAAAAATGAGAGAGTGCTTGCATGCCTCTTGTTATGGAACTTGTCTGTTTGGTTGATTGTCCATTAGTATAATTAACATTTGATGTATTAAATATTTTTGTGTACATATACTTAGCGACTTATTGATCCGGTAGACTAAAAATAATATTTAAAATTTCTATTATTGTGTTTTAATTTGATGAAATTTCACTTCTACGTTAGCATAATTTTGCATTTTTGTCCAATTGCACTTTAGTGTTAAGTCAATAATGTGAGGAAGTGCTTGCATGTCTTCCTATGGAACTTCTCTATTTGGTGGATTATTTGATGTATTGAATGTTTTTTATTTTCATGTAATTAATTATATAATGATCCAACAACACATTAAAATATTATTTTATAATATAATGTTTTCATAAGATTGTTCATATCTTGGTATCACAACTCAATAGTCTCACTCTAAGACATCATTGTCGAATATTATCATTCTTGCATTGTATTCCAGAACAAAGGAAACTTGTGATACCTCTACCTAACATTACTCGTCTTAGAAGCTGATTGTTTCACTAGATTTTAATTCTAGGTGACCATTATGTTGTACAATAAAAAAAATCCATAAAATTAAATAACCAAAATGTCTTTGTTCTTGTAGCAAAACTATATATATGTTGATGGTGTTACTACATAGGGATAGCACCAATTGTATTCATGCATGTTGTGCCATGTAATTGTAGTGATCGGAGTAATAAAGATACTTTATTAAGTACATCTCTTAGAAAACCCCTATAAAGATATCAAATTATGAGTCTAACATAGTATTCTAAAATCTTTGTATATAATGAAATAAATATAAACAAGAAGCCATGAGTGGCTAAATGTCGTAGACAACTAAAACATGGATGTAGAGGCAAATTTCTTAAAAAAAAACTACAAAACATTTTGGATGATTCATCAGTTGTTTTAAGGAGTATTAAAACTGAAAAGGTCCACAGAAAGAAAAACCTTTTCTGCTGAGATAAATATTTTTTTACATGAGAGATAAATCTATTGCTAAGAATCATATAAGAATTGTGGCGTATGAAAAAAACATATTTATTTTTTATTTTTGTAGTCCTTGCTACAGACTACCTCCAAATAAAGTAAAGTTTTCTTAGAATTCAATCCTATAAATTTAAATTAATCATTTTGTCCTCTTTGATTCGATGTAATTACCTTTTTTTTTTACATTTGGAGGATACATTTCTTGGAATATTTCCTGTTGTAGGATAGTGAACCATATGAAATTTTTCTATGCAACATTTTCCATGCAAATCCAAAGAAAATCCTCATTAGGTATAACTTCTTAAATTTTCTCCTTGTCTCTATGAAGAGTGTGCAAACATATAAACCTTTAAGAAATTTCATTTGTGCAATGAAACATGTTCTATACCATATTCTCGGCTTTCAAATCTTGTGGGTCTCTTTGTCCGCATAAGTATGAGATCAAAGGACTAGGAAATAACGCAAAAAATAAAGGAATCCATGTGAGGAATGAATAATTGTAAAGCACGCAAATTTTATGGAATAAGTGTTGGTTGGCGGGAATAGAAAAAATTACAAGAATACTAATAAAGATAGGTAAATCAAAATCAAGCAAGGATTCCAATTTTGATGTTTGAAACTAAAGATTCGGGGATTGTTCATCGTGGGTGTCAATTCTATAAAGAGGTCTGAGTTGATTGTAAATTTTTCATAATATCTACTTCGAAAGTAACACTAAAGATATCTCCCCTATTTATTCCTATAAGTCAAAGATGCATGGAATATTCAACATGACATGATATTCAAGGTCAATATTTTTCATATATTACAGTTGTTTTGGAATCCCGTGGATGAAAGAGATCATTGATTCCCAAGTTGAATTACTAGGTTTTTCCAGAGAAAATGGAACAAATACTCTCGGCCTCTACATGAAAAGATGCAAACTACCACATTAACACAAAGTCGCATCCCAGAGCTGAAGCATTAAATTAAGATTTTAATAAGACCAAAAGCTAAAAAATGCAGGGTGCCAACATCTCACTAAGCCACCACCATTCCCTGGTACCATAAGGTCATTAACCACGATCTAGAATGAGTTACACAGTATAGTGTGGACCAGATTTGAAATGTAAGTCAGCTTTAGAGATGAATTAATATAATATGCAATGGTTTATAGTTATATTTTTCTTGCAAAAACAATATGGTATTGGAACTAGGAACATCTGAATATTCACACATCCATTATGAAATGAAGGATTTTTTTCTGATTTTGGCATGTTTTTTCCTTCAACTTCTTAGATTTGATGCTAAAAGTATGCTCGAGAGGCTACGAAACAAAAGAGTGGTATTCGCTGGTGATTCAATTGGCAGGAACCAATGGGAATCCCTGCTTTGTATGCTCGCTACTGGCGTTTCAAATAAGAGCTCTATCTACGAGATTAATGGCAATCCCATCACAAAGCACAAGGGTTTCTTGATATTCAAGTTTACGAGACTACAATTGCACCGTGGAGTATTACAGATCTCCTTTTCTAGTCCCTCAAGGTCATGCACCAGCTGGAACCCCCATAATTCTTAATAGCACAATCAGGGTGGATGTCATGGATTGGATGTCGGAGTATAACCGGGGTAAGTGGAGTGATGCTGATCTCTTAATCTTCAACTCGGGGCATTGGTGGTTGTACGGTAAAACAATCGGAAGGTAAGCAAGTTAGGAAAATATTTGGATGTTTAAGTTATATTTGTAGGGCTTATTTGTTTTTCCTTATGTTCATTGGTAATTTCCATATAGAACTAGTCTTCTTTTTTTGTCAAAAGTTAATCAAGATCTTTACCCTTCACCTTCAGCTAGCTAGTTCCACATCTATAGTTTGTTTTCAGTTGATATCCGAGCAATTACTTAGACAAATTGCTATCCCTGTGCATCTTACAGGTAGATTTTAAAAGCCCTGCGAATGTTCTCAAGATTTAAGTAATAATAACGTCTTGGTTAGTTGCACTATCCATCATCAGGTTCAAGAATTCATCTTTCAATTGGGATAAGGGAGAGCTTATCACTTAGTCATTCTGGTTTAGACGTGCTTTGGTGCTGATTGATAAATCGTTAATTCTTCGCAATCCATTTTTTTTCGTAAATAAATGTAGATCATTATATTTGCACCATGATCTATTGAAACTGGGCTTACTTTGATTTCCCATACCAGCGGTAACTTATTTCAAGAAGGGGATGAGGTGAAGATGGACATGACTGTCAGTGATGCATACATAAGGTCAATACAGACACTGTCCGACTGGCTTCACAGAGAAATTAACACGAGCAAGACGCATGCCATTTTCCGTACATATTCTCCCACGCACTTCAGGTTTGTACCTGCTAGACATAATCAGCACAAATGGATCCGTTTTCAGAAAAAAAAACATCAACACAAGTGGTTCACTGCAGTTTGACGAAATAGCAAATGATTAGATTCTTACGGGTGTTTTCAATCATTGTGTATATATATATTTTTTTATTGGCCGATTTCGTGCATCGGCTCGATATCTCGGTCTGTTATCTCATCTTAGGTGCCCCCCGAGCCGAGTCTTTCAAGTGATTGAAGATATCGGCTCTTGCTGATGAATGTCTGTCGCCTGTTAGATCGATGCTGAACACAGGCATAACTTATGGCGAGGATAATTTTGGCCGATTGCTGGAATCGGCCTCCATGTTGATTGAATTGCTCAATGAAGGTTTACAACTTATTTGTGCTCCCCTACCCGAGGGAGTCTTCCTATCACGACTACGTGACATGCTTGAAGTAAGATCCTCGCTTTTTATTTTTTGGGGCCGATCATAGGGATCGGCCTCGCCACGTATGTCGATGGATGTTGCTCTTGCTACTCTATCAGGCCGGTGGATAAGACCAGTCTCACCCCGTTTTTTGTCACCTCGATGCGATCACAGCCGTCCAAACTGACTCCAGAGAGCGGCTCTTGGTCTTCCGAGTCCCAAATGTTCATGCCGGCTATTGAAACCTCGATTGAGTCATCTGCATGCACGACTTCCACGTCGTCTCCATCCCATTGTATCAGGCATTGGTGCATTGTAGATGGAATGCAACAGTTGGCGTGAATCCAGTCTCTCCCTAGCAGGACAACGTAGGTGCTCTTGCTGTCGACGATGAAGAACGTTGTTGGGATGGTCTTTCGGCCTACGGTTAGATCCACGTTCAAAACGCCTTGTGTCCCTGATGCTTGGCCGTTGAAGTCGTTTAGTGTGACGTTGGTCTTGATCAAGTCTGCGCTAGAACGTCCCAAACGCCGTAGCATGGAGTATGGCATTATATTGACTGCCGCTCCCGTGTCAACCAACATCTTGCCGACAGGCTGCCCATTGATATAACCTTTTAGGTACAGGGCCTTCATGTGTTTGTAGCCCTTCTCCTGTGGCTTCTCAAAGATGAGCGGCCGTGGACCACGGTCAACTCGTGCTATCGGCACTTCTTCAATTCTCGGCGGACGGAACTCCGATGGAAGTATGAACACCATGTTTGTGCCAGCCGATGTACTCACATCGGCTTTTACTTGCTTGGGACGCCAAACTTTCTTTGGTGGACGATTCTCCTCGTCCAAAGTCTGTTGAATCTTCACGGCCAGATCGGGCCGCGCTTTCCTCAAAGTGTGCAAGTACTGCGCTTCGGCTTGCTCCAAGCTATGTAGCCGCTGAACCCTACGCTTTTGGGAGTGGCTGAGTCCATCAGGGCACCACCTTGGCCAGTGGTACCTATCCTCTTCTTCATCTTCTGACTCCTCAAAGTCTTCATCTTGAGATGACTCAGCTCGTTTGTTCTGTGGCGGGAGAGGCCCTAGACGCTTGAAAACTGAAACTTCCCCTGCATCCTTCTTCCGACGTCTACACTCCGGGCAGTTGTCGACCGTGGGCAATCGGCTCATTCTTGAATCCCAGCAGTGTTTAAAGAAGGGACAGTCCCAGTGTCTATCCATGTCTTCCTGCTCCCTTGACCTATCCTTAGCGCGGTGTTCATATCCATCGTCGTCTCTATCATTCCGACGACGTCTTCCATTGTCCACGTCAGACCGATGATGTCTCTCGTCATCTCTGTCGTACTGCCGACGTCGGTCATACTGATACTCATATTTGTTAAGGAGATGCGTGGAGAGTGGTCGTTGATATCGCACGCTTCTCACTTGTTCCTTGGTGAGGTACCGTCTGTCATCATATCGGGGCCGGTCGCGTGGATCGGCCTCCTCTTTTTCCTTGCTACGGGAGTGACTGCTTTCCTCTTTATCCTTGCCATGGTGGCGCACAGGCCCTGCCATGTTAACATCGAACGAGAAATCCAGTCGACGCCTCGCGAAGTGGTTGGGTTCCACCATGTTGACGCCAGGGAACGGATGTGTGTCCACTTTCATGGCAAACTGCCCAAAGAGCGATCGGCCTTGTTCTATCGCTATTTGGATCTCGCTGGCGAAACCCCTTGCGGTCATTGGTGGTATGGGTGAACGAGTGATGCCATTTGCGGTACGGCCTCCCGTTCATTTCTGTCTTTGTAGGGATTTTATGGCCTTCGGGTAACTTCAGCTGTTTTTCCTTAAGCAATAGATCGAAAATCTGCTCGGCTTTGCTCAAATCGAAGTCAAACCCTTTTGCGGGCCCTTGTGGTTTTACCCATTTGCAGGACACGGGATTTGCCCCCGAGCCCATTCAGCTACGGCTACCTCCGGGTCCGGTGCGGGATCTTCGACTTCTTCGATCTCGACCAGGCCTACCGGACGCTTGAACTTGTCTTGGTACAATTCAGGGTGCCGCTGCTCATACAATGTGAGTTTCTGGACCATGTGCGACAGTGAACTGTACTCTACGTGGAACGCCAGATCCTTGATCGGCGTCGCGAGGCCCAAAACTGCCAGATCGACTGCTTCCTTTTCAGTTAAACGAACCGAATAACATTGGTTCCTAACAGTTCTGAAACGTTGAATATATTCTGACACAGTTTCTCCCCGCTTCTGCCGCACCTGTGTTAGATCGGCAATGCCGGCCTCGGTAGCTTCTGAGTGATATTGCACATGAAACTGCTCCTCCAGTTGCTTCCACGTCCGGACTGAGTTTGGTGGCAACGAGGTGTACCACCCAAAGGCTGATCCCGTGAGAGATTGTGCAAAAATCCTCACACGTAACGGGTCTGACGCTGAAATCATGCCCAGCTGTGCCAAATATCGGCTCACGTGCTCTATTGAGCTATACCCTTCTGCTCCATTGAATTTTGAGAATTCAGGGAGCCGATATTTGGGTGGCGGCGGGATCAAGTCATACTCGTCGGGTACGGCTTGGAATAGCCGATTGTTTTCCTCTTCGGCAAGATGCCGAACTGATCTCTCAGGATGGTGCTGATTTGATCCATGGTATTAGCCGTAGGGACCGAGCTCTCGTGACTCGTTCCGGTGGCATATTTAGCCAGCCATGCTTGTTTGTCAGCGTCTGCTCCAAGAATCCCTGTTGGTGCAATCTGGTTCGTGCGCGCCAAAGTATTGCAATCCGGCACGTATGTGCACACGTATCCATGTGAGATCTCCTTAGGCGGCTCATATAGGAATTGGCAATCGCTAGGATCGCCTCCAACCTTGTAGACGACGTACCCCGGGGAACCTGGTGGCTCTGGCGCTGCAAGCGCGAATGGTAGCGGCGGTCTGATTTGGAGCGGTATTTCTCCCTGGTGAGTGCCTAGGGTAGGTCCTGTCGGAGAGTACTGATGCTTCATGATTTCCTGCACCACTCGGACCGCAACGCGCTCGAAAGCGTTCACCAAGCTCTCAGAATGGCGGTGTAGAGAATGAGCCACCATGTAATTAATTTCCTGGCGCAGGGCTCTGGTGCGTTCCTCTGAAGGGGTAGACAGGTCCACTTCATCAAGAACACCTTCAGGGGAGAACCCCTTCCACCTTATGCCATGTGAACGGGTCCTCATGAAGGAGCCGATGAGATCGGCTTCCAAGATGGCTTTCATCTCATCATACTTCTTCTTTTGCTCTTCGGGAAGATCTGCGTACGTGACTGGTTCGCCGACCACCTCATCCGCAACTTTTGACATGGTTGCTGCAGATGTCGACGTAGTGGCTGTAGAAAGTCCCACCGGGTGTGCCAGAATGTGTTGCTGTCAAAAACCCACCGGCGAGTAAACGACGGGAAACACCGTAGAGCCGGGAGGCTCCCAGGACTGCGGTGGATCCTGGTCCCTCGGGCAACGGCCCGCAATGCCCCTGGCACACGTCCTGGTGTTTGCGAGGGCGTGCCACTGTTGACTGCCAAAACCCACCGGCGGGCAGCGGCCTTGTCAACACTGTAGAGCCGGGAAGAGCCTAGAGCTGCGGCTGGCTGAGACCCCTCCGAGCGACGGCCCGCAATGCTCTTCTGGTCACACGCGGCGTTGCGAAGTGCAAGGGCGTGCCACCTGACCTATACCCGGTCGGGAAGGTGATGAGGATGCCTCGCTTAGTTTCTGCGCAGGGCATACATGTAAACGTTAAATACGAGCCTCGATCGGCTCTCGGGTTATCCTGTGAATCGGCTCAAAGAGCCGATCCACCCATGATCCGCGCGGGGTGCACGAATACTTGGTGGTCCTGCTTGATCAAGATGAAGCTAATGAGATCTACGACGATTTAGGGTTTTCACCGCATAATCGGATCATCCTACTCCAGGTTGGGCCTTGCGGCCACGCACGGTGCTCGTAAGCCGATCCTAAACAAGGCCGGAAAACCAACATGAAGTTGATCCTAGGAACATCCCGTTTAGGACTTGCGAACGCCACCCTACGTGCCACTCGGATCCTCCCCCCATTGTAAGGCCTAACTATTGCAGATATTAAACTAATCCTTGTAGAACAAGGAGCAATCGTAACGGATCAGATCTACTAAACAATGATCAAGCGGGGTGCCGCCCCACACCTGAGATAGGCGTGAGGGCGGCTAGATATGCAAGGGTTGCACTACGTAAGCATGCTTAAACGAAGAACAATGCTAACCCTAACACATCTAATGATAACTACGTTGCTCGCCATCAAAAACGCTTCGATACGAGCAACGCATGAACAACGTGGGGCTTGTGCTGCCTAGATCGCAAGATGCGATCTAGGCAGCATGTCGCTTACCCGATAGAAACCCTCGAGACGAAGGAGTTGGCGATGCGCCGAGATTGGTTTGTTTTTGGGGTTGAACGTGAGTTGTTGTTTATTCCATAAACCCTAGATACATATTTATAGTCCGAGCGGACTTTCTAATGTGGGCATGCACTAAACCGTGCACGACTAAGATTCTATCTCTAAACTAAAATAGATCTAATATGTTACGGATACACGGGCAATTAAGCCCAACGAGGCCGATTCATATAATTCTCCACGTTTATTTCCTTAAGCCCATCTTGACTGCGGCCCACCTCGACTCGGTCAAATCTTGGTGATAACACATGCCCCCCTGGTTTTGGAATTGGTAATTCCAAAATCACTCTGCTTTCCTTCGTCGGGTCATGTCGTAGCAGAACCGTCGCAGTATCCCTCATGATGATGCCTTGCCTTCTCAACTTCTCCGCGTGACCTGGCAGTTTTTTTTTCTTTTAGGCACCACTTCCTCGGAAACTGCTGTGGCATTGAATTTCCACTATATCCTCCTTTGATTCAACCGCTCTGAACAGTTCTCCTTTGTATCTCCTCCGCATTAGCACTCCAAAAACCCTCCCAGCCACCATGTCTTCCTCCTCCTCTCGCTCCATCGGATCTTGCTAGCCAATCCTCCACGTCCCGTGAGCCGACGCCGGAGTACGACGCGGCGGCGGTCCACGCGGCCAACACCCGCCGCGCCATTGCGGCGGGGGAGGAATCAGACCACGACTTCTCCATCTGGTCCGAGGATGACCAGTCCTTGACGGACGGGGAGAGCGACCTCCGCTTCCTCGCCGTTGGGGAAACGGAAGAGGGGAGTGACGACGACAGCTTCTCCTGCGACTTCACCTCTCCCGGGGAGGAGGAGGAGCAGGAAGAGGAGGAGGAGGACGACGACGAGGGCTCCTCCGACGAGCCGCCGGCCAAGCGGTTCTGCCCTTGGCCGGGCAATCTTAGCGACTTCGACAGCGACGAGGACGACGCCGACGAAGAAGATGAAGACAACGAGGGCCCGGTCGGCGGCCATTGGAGCGACGACGAGCCCGCCGGGAGCAGCGCCGATAGTGGCGACGACAGCGACGACGAGGGCGGTGATGGCCCATAGATAGGACCTCTAGAATAGGGCCAGTAGTAGTAGATGGGGCAGTGGATCCCCTAGTATTCCCCTTTTGAGAGCAATTAGCTCCTTATGTAAGAAATCTCCGCTTAATCAATGAAGAACTTTTCCCCAATCTTGATTTTGCCGATTCCTTTTAATTGAGCCGATTCTCTCTTCTACTGACCTTGCCGATTCGTCCCCTTTGCCAATGCGTAATGAGCCGATCGCACCGCATCGGTCCTTTGAAATTCACCCTTCTCTTCTTCAGCTGATGATTTTCTAAATCTGGTGGAAGGTGCCGGACTTTCAGAAAAACCTTCGAACTTTTCCAACCAAACCAAATAATCCTTTTCGGTACCCATCATTGTGAAGAAGGTTGCAATGAAGGATCAGCCGATGGTATCCTCATCGGTTCTTTAAACAGAGTATCCACTAGGCCTGCTGCCCCCCGAGCCTTACTCGAGGCGAGAATGTCAGAGAGAATGCGCCACGGCCGATCCTCTTTCTTCCTCCGACAGCCGATAATCCTCCGTTTCCTCCTTGACGGAAAAGGTTCAGGAACCCGGATCGGCTCGAAGCAGCTGGAGAAGTTTCCATTGCTTTACTCCCTCGAGGCAACAGAAAGCACCACCATTGGTCTAGATTTGGTGGAGACTCGATAAACACTGCATAATTCCACTAAAGTCGATGGCTGCGCATCGGCTGCCTCTCAATTCTAAAGTCGATGCCCTCGCATCGGCTGTAGCAAATTTTTTTTTTATTTGGCCGATTTTTCTTAATCGGCCCCCAATGTTTCATTGCACGTATGTTCTCACATGTTCTCTCCGATTATATGCCCCCCCGAGCCGATTCTGTCAAGAAAATTGATGGTATCGGCTCTGTTGGATAACATGTTGAACCCAGGCAGAAAGGTAGGTGAGGATAATTTTGGCCGATTGCTGGAATCGGCCTCCACGTTGCTTGCTCGTTGAAGGTTTTGTAAGTTCCCTTCGTAAACTTTTTGGGGCCGATCACAAGGATCAGCCTCTCCTGGTTTGCTCATTGGTTTGATCTTGCTACTTGGTCAGGCTGGATGACACCAACCCAACCTCTGACTTGATGCGCTTGCTGTCGTCCACCTTGAGTGCTCCGGAGAGTCGTGGAGGGCTAAGCTGTGTCGGCAAGACGAGTACCATGTTTGTGCCAGCCGATGTCTCATCATCGGCTTTCCTCTGTTTGGGGCGCCACTCCATTTTCCGTGGACGACCCTCTTCATCCAGGGTTCGCTGAACCTTTGCAGCCAGATCGGGCCGTGCCTTCCTTAGCGTATGCAGGTACAACCTTTCGGCTTCCTCCGGGCCGCGCAATCGCTGAACCCCGCGCTTTTGGGAACGGCTGAGTCCGTCGGGGCACCACCTTGGCCGGTGGTACCTGTCTTCTTCCACTTCTCCCTCGTCTTCCGAATCCTCAAGATCTGCCCAACGAGGTGACTCGGCGCGTTCGCTTTGTGGCGGGAGAGGCCCTAGGCGCTCGAACACGGACACGTTGGCTGCCTCCTTCTTTTTCGATTGCATTCTGGGCAATTGCCGATTGTGGGCAATCGGCTCATTCCTGAATCCCAGCAGTGTACCGAAGAAGGGGCAGTCCCAATGCTCGGCGTTGTCGCCTTGCTCCCTTGATGCTTCCGTGGCATAGCGCTCGTGCTCCTCCTCATCGCGATTCTGCCGACGATGTCTTCTGGCTTCTCTAGCCAAACGATCTTCTCTATCATCGTAATTGGACCGTCGGCGTTGGTCATACTGGCTAACATATTTATTGAGGAGGTGATCAGAGAGGGTCGCCGATATCTTATATTCTTCACCTCTCCCTCTCGTGACATAGCGCTTGCCATCATGACGGAGCCGATCGCGTGGAGCGGCCTCCTCTCGTGTCCTTGCTATGAGAGCAGCTGCCCTCATCTCCATCTTTGCCGGAGTGGTTTCCGGGTCCTACCATGTTGATGCTCGAACGAGGGACCTGGCTGGCAACCTTCGGGGTAGATGATTTCTACCATGTTAACGGCGGGGAAGGGTTGGGTGTCGACCTTCATGGCGTACTCGGTTGAAAATTAGCCGCCCCTTCTCTATCGCCGCTTGGATGTGCCGACGCCACACCCGGCAGTCGTTGGTGGCATGGGAAAGCGAGTTGTGGAATTTGCGGTACGGCTTTCCATTTAGCTCTTTCGCCGTGGGGAACTTGAGACCTTCAGGAATCGTCAACTCGTTTCTCCTTGAGCAGGAGGTCGAAGATTTGTTCAGTCTTGGTTATGTCAAAATCAAATCCCCGGGCGGCCCCGGTGGCTTTACCCATTTGCGGGCCACGGGGTTCCCCCCGAGTCCACTCAGCCATCTGCTATCTCTTGGCCTCCCGCGGTGCACTTCATCTTCCTCCGTATCGACCATAACTACCGCACGCTTGAACTTGTCTTGGTACAGGTCGGGGTGGCGCTGTTCATATGCCGATAGTTTCGAACCATGTGCGCCGGCGAGGGATAATCTGCTTGGGAGGCCATGTCCTTGAGCCGTGTCGCAAGGCCCGCTACCGCCAACTCGATCGCTTCCTTTTCGGTTATACGAACCGAATAACATCGGTTCCTAAGATTCCCGAAGCGCCGGATGTATTCCGTCACCGTTTCCCCGCGCTTCGACGTAGTTGTGCTAGATCGGCAATGCCGGACTCGGAAGCTTCGAATGGTATTGCATATGGAACTGTTCTTCCAATTGCTTCCAAGTTTGGATGGAGTTTGCTGGCAAGGAGGTGTACCATCCAAAAGCCGATCCCGTGAGGGACCGTGAAAAAAGCCTCACGCGTAGCCGATCCGACACCGAAGCCGGTCCTAGTTGAGCCAAATATCGGCCGATGTGCTCGATGGAGCCGGAGCCATCCGATCCACCGAATTTGGAGAAGTCGGGGAGCCGATATTTAGGTGGCAGCGGGATCATCTCGTAATCGTCGGGGTACGGCTTGGAATAGCCGATCGCCCTTCTTTTCGGCATCATGCCGAACTGGTCTCTCGGTATGGTACCGATCTGATCCGCTGTGCTGGCCGTAGGAGTTGCACTGCGAAGGTTCGCCGGGGTGGCGTACTTGGCCTGCCATGTTTGCTTTTCCAGCTCCGAGCCATCCGCAGGAGCCGGGCTCGGGAGTTTCGTCGGCGTGGCGTATTTAGTTAGCCACGTCTGCTCGGTCGCCGACTTTCCTCCTGTCTTCGCCGGAGTCCCCGATGTTGTGACCTGGTTTGTGAGTGCCCAGTCGCCACAATCCGGCACATACATGCACGCGTATCCATGAGGGATCTCCTTAGGCGCCTCCATTAAGAACTGGTAGTCACTAGGGTCGCCACCAATCCCGTAGACGAGGAATGCCGGTGTAGTCGGCACTTCAGCCGGTGCTGCCAACGCAAATGGCAGCGGTGGACGGGACCGGAATGGCAACTCTCCTTGATGCGTCCCGAGAGCTGGTCCCGACGGCGAGTACCGGTGGCTCATGATCTCCTGGATCACGCGCGAGCGACACGCTCCAACACGTTGACCAAGTTCTCAGAGTGGCGGTGTAGCGAGTGAGCCACCAGGTAGTTGATCTCCTGCCGCAGACCCCTGGTGCGTTCCTCCGACGGGGTTGAGAGGTCTATCCCATCGAGCGCACCTTGCGGTGAGAACCCCTTCCATCTGATGCCACCGGAACGGGTTCTGCGAAAAGAGCCGATGAGGTCGGCTTCGAGGGTAGCCTTGATCTCGTTGTATTGCTTCTTGAGGTCGTCGGGCGGATCCCCGTAGGTGACCGGCGTGCCGTCCGCCATCTCGGATGTAGATGGCGATGTGGTTGATGTAGACGATTGTCCCACCGGGCGTGCCGGAATGTGTTGATCGCCAAAACCCACCGGCGGGCAGCGGCCTTGTCAACACCGTAGAGCCGGGAAGAGCCTAGAGCTGCGGCTGGCCGAGACCCCTCCGAGCGACGGCCCGCAATGCTCTTCTGGTCACACGCGGCGTTGCGAAGTGCAAGGGCGTGCCACCTGACCTATACCCGGTCGGGAAGGTGATGAGGATGCCTCGCTTAGTTTCCTGCAGGGCATACATGTAAACGTTAAATACGAGCCTCGATCGGCTCTCAGGTTATCCTGTGAATCGGCTCAAAGAGCCGATCCACCCATGATCCGCGCGGGGTGCACGAATACTTGGTGGTCCTGCTTGATCAAGATGAAGCTAATGAGATCTACGACGATTTAGGGTTTTCACCGCATAATCGGATCATCCTACTCCGAGTTGGGCCTTGCGGCCACGCACGGTGCTCGTAAGCCGATCCTAAACAAGGCCGGAAAACCAACATGAAGTTGATCCTAGGAACATCCCGTTTAGGACTTGCGAACGCCACCCTACGTGCCACTCGGATCCTCCCCCCATTGTAAGGCCTAACTATTGCGGATATTAAACTAATCCTTGTAGAACAAGGAGCAATCGTAACGGATCAGATCTACTAAACAATGATCAAGCGGGGTGCCGCCCCACACCTGAGATAGGCGTGAGGGCGGCTAGATATGCAAGGGTTGCACTACGTAAGCATGCTTAAACGAAGAACAATGCTAACCCTAACACATCTAATGATAACTACGTTGCTCGCCATCAAAAACGCTTCGGTACGAGCAACGCATGAACAACGTGGGGCTTAGTGCTGCCTAGATCGCAAGATGCGATCTAGGCAGCATGTCGCTTACCCGATAGAAACCCTCGAGACGAAGGAGTTGGCGATGCGCCGAGATTGGTTTGTTTTGGGGTTGAACGTGAGTTGTTGTTTATTCCATAAACCCTAGATACATATTTATAGTCCAACGGACTTTCTAATGTGGGCATGCACTAAACCGTGCACGACTAAGATTCTATCTCTAAACTAAAATAGATCTAATATGTTACAGATACACGGGCAATTAAGCCCAACAGGCCGATTCATATAATTCTCCACGTATATTTCCTTAAGCCCATCTTGACTGCGGCCCACCTCTGACTCGGTCAAATCTTGGTGATAACAGCCACCTGACCTATACCTGGTCAGGAAGGTGATGGATTGCTTCGACTAGTTTCCTGCATGGCAAACACGTAAACATTAAATACGAGCCCCGATCGGCTCTTAGGTTGCCCTATGGATCGGCTCAAAGAGCCGATGGCCCCATGGTTCATGTTAGATTTATAATGACATGGGGATCCTGCTATATCGATATCAAGCTAAACTAATCTACGATAGTTTGGGGTTTTCACCGCATAATCGGAACATCCTACGCGTAGTTGAGCCTAGCAGATACGTAAGATGATAGAAAACCAGCCCTAAAGAGGCCTAAAAACCAACATGAAGTTGATCCCCGGAACAATCCCTCTAGGGCTTAATAAACCACACCTTACGCACTACCGGATCGTTCAACCCGTTTATAAGGCCTAACCATGCGGATATCAAACCAATCCTTGACGAGCAAGGAGCAACTATAACGGATTAGGTCTACTAAACAAAGAACAAGCAAGATGCTGCCCTTACACCTAAAATAGGTGTAAGGGCAGCTAGATATCGAGGGGCGGCGTAGCTAAGCAAGTATATCATGAAATCATCGACGTCAGCTCCAAAACATCTACGATAAGGGTGTTGCTCGCCATCAAAAAGGCTTCAGCACGAGCAACACCAACAACGAATAAACGAATACTGCCTAGATCGCAAGATGCGATCTAGGCAGCATGTTGCTTACCCGGGAGAAACCCTCGAAACAAGGGGTGGCGATGCGCCTAGATTGATTTGTTGTGAACGTGATCATCCTCCTTCTCAATAACCCTAGATACATATTTATAGTCCGTGGACTTTCTAATTTAGGAATAATCCTAACCGTGTACGAGCTAAACTCTATCTCTTAATTCTAAATCTACCATAATATACAGATACACGGGCACTCTAGCCCAATTTCCCGCACAAGGCCGGTTCAGAGACACTTCAATATACATGTCTTCTAAGCCCATCTTCGGTCACGGCCCACCTCCTGCTCCGGCTAAATTCCGGTGGTAACACATATGTGTTTTGCCGCGAACACATAGACAAGATGCTGCCAGGATTATGGGTGTGCTACAAGTTTGTTTTTTCTTAGACATTTTGATGTTGCGTGCGTGTGTATAAAATGTTGCAAATGCATGTTGTGTTTTGCTGCAAAAAACAGAAACACGATGCTACAATAATTATGGGTGTTGCCATATTTTTTGCTTAAATGTCATAGAGGTTCTCGTGAGGTGCTACAAACATTGACCTCCCATGTTGCAAAAGGTTTCCCACTTCTTTAGTGTATTTTGCTAGGACATTCCAGTTTTGCTGCGAGTAGCGAAATTGTTGCATAACATTTTTGTTGTATTACTATTTGGAAATGTTGTGATTCTCTTTTTTCATGGTTTGTAACATGTTTTGGATTTATTTTTACTACAATGTTGTAATAGTGCACTTCTCCTAGGCAAGAAAGTGCATCAGATGACAAAGAAAACCGATCTTTACCTCGAACCGGTCGCCAACAGCCAATGTTCTTCTAACCTTTACCGATATTTTACGGGCCTAGAGTTTTGCCTCCCGTGAGCACACGCTTCTGATATGATCAGCCAGTTTGAAAACATACAAAATAGAATAAAAAAATCTGAAAATTTATTTACTTATTTTTTACACTACGGCCCATGTTCATGCAAATTTGCATATAAAAATAAGCAATAACGATGAAACAAGCAATGAATTTAGCACTCAACTTGTCTTTTTACTTATATTTTTTGGGTGTAGAGTTTTGGCTCCCATGAGCACACGTTCTTGATATGATCAGCCAGTTTGAAAAAAAATAGAATCAAAGAATTCTGAAAATTTATGTACTTAATTTTGACACTACGGCCCATGTTCATGCAAATTTGCATATAAAAATATGCCCTTCAATAACAATGGAAAAATTCAGTGCTCTAAACAAGCAATGAATTTAGCACTCAACTTGTCTTTTTAACAAAGGTCATTATATTTGAGTTTTCTCCATAAAAAATTAAAGACACAAATGTGTAGAACTATATGCCTAACTTTTTTTGTATTTTTTCTAACATGATTTCCCCTTATCATAAAGAAATACTCCGTATCTTGATACCGAGGAGATCGCCCACTCATCAGCCAGCACGTCTGGAATACGAAAGAGAAACCCACGACACGTTTTCAGGTGGGCTCCACGAGCGTGGGGCGTGATAGATGGTTTCCGAGCACACGTATCCTTTTCCAATTGAAGCGCCACACTTCTTCCCGTCTCGATCACAACCAAGCTCCCGCCTGCAGCTTCCCTCTTCCATGCCAATTAGTATGTCAGGCAGCAGGCCGGGCCGGCGCTCGATCGGCGACGACCAAGAAGCGAATTAAGAAGCGCTCGGCCGGGAGGGCGGTGTGGCGATGGCGGAGCCGTCGGTGAAGCGCTTGGCGCGGCTGGCGATCACGGCGCTGCTCCTCGCCGTGATGGCGATCTCCGCCGTCGCGCTGCTGCTGCTCGTCTGCCCCTCGTCGACCCTCTGCTCGGCGGCCGCCGGGTGGTCCGCCCTGCTGGCGGCGCCCAGGACGTCGAAGCTCCGGGCCTGCGGGGGCACCGGGGCGTGCGACATCTTCGAGGGGAGTGGGTTTGGGACGACAGCTACCCGCTCTACGACTCCAGGGACTGCCCCTTCCTCGACGGCGGGTTCCGGTGCTCCGAGAACGGCCGCCCGGACGCGTCCTACACCAAGTGGCGCTGGCAGCCGACCTGCTGCGATCTCCCCAGGTAATTGATTCCAAACTTCCAACTCGTTGCTACTTCGCCCCATGCCATGCGTTCTGTCTGTCTGGCCTGAACGGTTGAACCCCTTCGTTTGCGTCATTCGCAACTGCAGAATTATTGTTAGCCCACCGAGCCAAGTAAACTCAAATTGATCATCTCACGAATTCGTAGTACGGAAGGGAATCTTGTCATGATGTGTAGCTTTCCCGGATGATGAAACTGAAACCTTATACAATTGGTGATGTTGATATACGCTAAAATCCACCCAAAAAACAGTTGTTGCACTAATCAATAATCATTACTTATTGAGAAAATCACCTTTGACTTGTGTAATGAGGCTTTTCGTCACTGCCAATATATTCCAGTACATATATCCAATTCCAAGGTTCTGTGGCCTGCAACCTAGCTAGGTAGCTAGGCTGCAAATCGTGTCTTATCTGATTCTTGTGGTTTTGGGCCTAGCAACAGTCTGAATATCCATACACTCTTCTTTATATATTCTAGGAATAACCTATGTCAATTTAATCATATGCACTCCTTACTTTGATTCCTCAGATTTGATGCTAAACGTATGCTCGAGAGGCTACGGAACAAGAGAGTGGTATTCGCCGGGGATTCGATCGGAAGGAACCAGTGGGAGTCTCTGCTTTGTATGCTCTCTACCGGCGTTTCAGACAAGAGCTCCATCTATGAGATCAATGGCAGACCCATCACCAAGCACGATGGCTTCTTCATATTCAGGTTTAGAGACTACAATTGCACCGTGGAGTATTACAGGTCTCCTTTCCTAGTCCCTCAAGGTCATGGACCAGCTGGAGCACCCAAGTTTGTTAAGAGCACTATCAGGGTGGATTCCATGGACTGGATGTCTGGCAGGCGTAAGTGGAGAGACGCTGATCTGCTGATCTTCAACTCCGGGCACTGGTGGACCAAGGACAAAACAATCGAATGGTAAGCAAGTTTTCATATAATATTCTTAAGTAAATTGCACACTGAAATAGTTATCTCTGGCTGGTTCAACCTGACACTTTGTGACAAATGCCTGGTTCAAAATGTCATGAAAAAAAAAATGTGATTCAGCTCTTTTTTCCCTTGTTTGTATAATTGCTTTATACTAGGCTCATACTTCTCGTTATACTAGGCTCATACTTGTTTACTGTATACCAGGGGTGCCTATTTCCGAGAAGGAGATGAGGTGAAGTTGGATATGAGTGTCAATGATGCTTACAGAAGGTCAATACAAACACTGTTCGACTGGCTTCACAGAGAAGTTAACTCGACCAAAACCCAGGCCATCTTCCGTACCTATTCTCCTAGTCACTTCAGGTCTGTACCATAGAAAGACATATCTACTAGATAGTGTACCATGTCCATACCTGACAACTCGCTCACCAGTCACCAAGTTTCGGCATGATCGATCTCTGATTTATTTGTTCCCTGCAGCGGTGGCGACTGGAACACTGGAGGGGATTGTCAGCTGGAAACACTTCCAGATAAGACACCCGTTAAATCGATGGAGCAATGGGCCGACATGCTAAAACCGATCAACGATGTTCTAGGGAGCAACTGCAGGCCCAAGCTGGCGGGCTTGGATATACTGAATGTGACACGGATAACGGCCCAACGGAAAGACGGCCACCTCTCGGTGTTCAGAAACTCTGCAAGGTCAAGGCAAGCCTTTCTGAACAAAACATCAGAGGTCAAAGAGGTGGAGGATTGCAGCCACTGGTGCCTGCCTGGTGTTCCTGACACCTGGAATGAGCTTCTCTACGCCCTCTTCATGAGAAGGCAAATGAGGTTGGACCGAAATGACACCGATTCTGAACTGAACACTGACTGGCAAAGTGTAGGGGATATATCTACCTGATGCTCTCCTGCTGAAGAGGGGATTTAGTGCAGTAGGTTATACTATCCCAGTTCTAAAATAAGTGTGTCAATTTTGTTAGGTATGAATGTATCTAGACACATTTTAGTTGTACGTATACCTGTATCTAAAAAAACTGAGACACTTATTTTGGATGGAGGAAGTTAACCTTAGTACTAGTAAAGCTGATCAAGCCGACAACATCGAATACAACCAGTCAGTCAGCGAGAGATCGCACATATTCTTGCCAGGTTCGAGGTCAGAGCGTGCACGTGTAGATAGGCATACATACATGTGAATTAGTTGCCTGTGCACGTGCTGATAGTCCACTTCCAATTAGAGTGTATTAGTATTACTAATCACCAAATCGTGTACGTGGAGATGTTGAGAACAAAACACATTACTCAGAATTGCTATGATAATTAAGTGAACTCCACACATTTTAAACAATATTTTGCTGTTTGCATATTGGGACATATATTAACCGAGGGAAATTGGGAAATCCATTTTGGCTCATAGGTCTAGATGCATCTACTGTTTCAAAAACCTAGTTTGAAATCTTTCGCAAAAAAAACCTAGTTTCAAATGTCTAAAAATTATTGGGTGTTCATCTGGAAATATAATGATCGCACACAAAGTTTCGTGGATTTTTTTTTAATTATTATGACCTGTGTAAAAAAGACAATTTCTAGTGCTCTACATGAGAAAATTTAATGGTAAATAGGTCTTCAATTTTCAATTAGTAGTACTCTCTCCCATCCAAAATAGTAACAGCTTTACTTTCAATTTAGAGTAAATTAAATTAAAGCCTCGACACTTATTATAGATCCGAGTAAGTATTTTCTTTTTCAGATCGACGCAGATTCATTGACTTTGCTGCTCTAAGCTACCAGCGAAGCCTTGCTCATCTGACCTCCATTCCAGATCCAAGCACATGATTTACTCAAATTTTGAGTTCAAAAATAATTCTTCCTAGACAAAAATATCAGAAAGTTGCGTAAGTCTGACATATTTGATTATGTAACCATGTTTACTTTGATCTCAAAAGGCTATTTGATTAAGCCTTAGGAGTTCAACACCAGTCATCACTCGCCAGCACGTCCGAATAGGAAAACAATATGCGAATGAGATTTTCTGATTTTGCCAGTCCTGGTTTTGGGTCATTGATAGCCGGGTCCCGCATCAAGTGGCCCCTACATTTCAGTGACTTAAAAGTTAGGGAAATGTTAGAAAGGCAAATTCAGAGAATCCGTGCGTGAGGAGTGCATGATAGATGAGTGCGACGAATGATCGATCACCGGATACAGATGAAATGCTACGTACAGAGCACACGCATCGTTTCCCGTTTCGATCGATCACTCTACGGATCAGCTGCCTCCTGCGTGGCGCTTCTTCCATGTATCCTATGTCAGCCGTGAATTTGTTCACGTTGTCACACCCTCTCTAGAAAAGTTCATAATCTTCAACAGGGAAACCGCTTGCCGAAGCAAGTGTGTGCAGCGACCCTTCGCTGAATATTGGAATGAAGAAGTAGATCACGGACCGGGCTTCGCTGTACATGTTACTGATGCCCGTATATATAATTATCTTCCAAAGAAAGCATGTTCCTTAGCACATCTCCCTCTCTCTTTAATTAGTCTGGCCGGCTGTATGATTGTGAACTCTTGATAGTGCTGACCACTACGCATCTCCAGCTAGCATTAACTAGGCTAGCGTGGTGCTCGATCAATCGGCGACGACTAACTAACAAGCACCGGCCGCGGCCGGGGAGGCGGGCCGGAACCGCCCGCGGCGATATGTTGGGGCTGTCTGTGAAGCGGGTGGCGCGGCTGGCGATGGCGATCACCGGGCGGCTGGAGAAGGCCGGAATGGTGCTACACTGCTACTCCTCACCGTGATGGCGGCCTCCGCCGTCGCCGCCGTACTGCTGCTGCTCGGCCCCGCGTCGCCCCGCTGCTCGGTGGCCTTCGGGTCCGCCCTGTCCGCGCCTAAGAAGCTCTGGGGTTTCGGGTTCTCAGTCGCGCCCGAGGCGTCGGCGTTGGACTCCGGCGAGTGCGACATCTTCGACGGAGAGTGGGTGTGGGACGACAGCTACCCGCTCTACGAGTCCAGGGACTGCCCGTTCTTGGACACGGCGTTCCGTTGCTCGGAGAACGGCCGCCAGGACACGTCCTACGCTAAATGGCGGTGGCAGCCGTCGCACTGCGATCTTCCCAGGTTGGTGGTTCAAATCCATTTTCTACCTTCTCATGCGGGACCAATCCTTCACAGGCCGCATCAAAATTGACATCCGGCACCTTCCGTAAATTTCATGATAATTCGGACTCGATTTTCAAATCCTTCTGCAAATATATCACAATAGATCTTTCGGACACTGGATGTTATACGAGTGTTCTTTTTTTTTCATAATATAATATACAAGGGTTAATATGTTATGAGTGCGCAAAAATGGAGGTCAAGCTTAACTGTAAAATTATATATATAGTCTTAACTTTCAGATTTTTTTTTTGATTTAAGCAATGATGATGTAGTATCTTACAAGCTTGCAAATCTTGATGTGATTTTTTTCTGTATTCTAAGCTACACGATATTGACAAAATCTGACCAATTTATAATTCTGAAATATGCAATGTTCACTATACCTGGATCTAGGTGTAGCCCACCGATGTACAATAGAAATATGTGTTTATACTGTACATACCGTATAAATATGTTCACTACGAGATATGTTCACTACACCGTATAGTGATTAGACATCTGTAGCCCACCAACCTAGGTGTAGCCCACCATTATACCCACCAATTAGATATGTGCACTACAAAAAACACCACCAATTAGATATGTTCACTGTACCGTATAGTTATTGGATACTTGTAGCCCACCGATCTAGGTGTAGCCCACAATTATACCCACTGCCATTTTTTAAGGAGTGTTAGTTGGTATGTATGTATAAGTGGGTATAATGGCGTCTATGAAATGTACAGAGAATTGCAGTGGTGTTTTTTGAAAGATGAACATTGAAATGATGTTTATCAAATAGCTTAAAATTGCAGTGAGCATCTATCTAATCAACCCCTTTAAAAATGAGAGAGTGCTTGCATGCCTCTTGCTATGGAACTTCTCTATTTGGTTGATTGTCCATTTGTATAATTAACATTTGATGTATTAAATATTTTTGTGTACATATACTTAGCGACTTATTGATCCGAAAATAGACTTAAAAATAATATTTAAAATTTCAAATATTGTGTTTTAATTTGATGAAATTTCACTTCTACGTTAGCATGATTTTGCATTTTTGTCCAATTGCACTTTAGTGTTAAGTCAAAAAAAGTGAGGAAGTGCTTGCATGTCTTCCTATGGAACTTCTCTATTTGGTGGATTATTTGATGTATTGAATGTTTTTATTTTCATGTACTTGACTATATAATGATCCAACAACACATTTAAAATATTATTTTATAATATAATGTTTTCATAACATTGTTTTTATCTTGTTATCACAACTCAATAGTCTCACTCTAAGACATCATTGTCGAATATTATCATTCTTACATTGTATTCCATAAAAAAGGAAACTTTTGATACCTCTACCTAACATTACTCGCCTTAGAAGCTGATTTTTTCACTAGATTTTAATTCTAGGTGACCAATATGTTGTACAATAAAAAAATCCGGAAAATTAAAGAACCAAAATGTCTTTGTTCTTGTAGCAAAACTATATATGTACTGATGGTGTTACTACATAGGGCTAGCACCAGTTGTATCCATGCTTGCTGTGCCATGTAATTGTAGTGATCGGAGTAATAAAGATACTTTCTTAAGTACATCTGTTAGAAAATCCCTATAAGGATATCAAATTATGACTCTAACATAGTATTCTAAAAATCTTTGTATATACTGAAATAAATATAATCAAGATGCCATGAGTGGCTGAATGTGGAAAACTAAAACATGGATTTAGAGGCAACTTTCTTTAAAAAAAACTGAAAAACATTTTGGATGATTCATCAGTTCTTTTTAGGAATATTAAAACTGAAAAGGTCCATAGGAAGAAAAACCTTTTCTGCTGAGATAAATATATTTTTTACATGAGAGATAAATCTATTGCTAAGAATCATATAAGAATTGTGGCGTATGAAAACAAATATTTTTTTTATTTTTGTAGTCCTTGCTACAGACTACCTTCAAATAAACTAAAGTTTTCTTAGAATTCAATCTTATAAATTTAAATTAATCATTTTGTCCACTTTGATTCAATGTAATTACCTATTTTTTTTATATTTGGAGGATACATTTCCTGGAATATTTCCTATTGTAGGATAGTGAACCGTATGAAATTTTTCTATGCAACATTTTCCATGCAAATCCAAAGAAAATCCTCATTAGGTATAACCTCGTAAATTTTCTCATTGTCTCTATGAAGAGTGTGCAAACATATAATCCTTTAAGAAATTTAATTTGTGCAATGAAACATGTTCTATACCATATTCTCGGCTTTCAAATCTTGTGGGTCTCTTTGTCCGCATGAGTATGAAATCAAAGGACTAGGAAATAACACAAAAATAAAGGAATGCATGTGAGGAATGAATAATTGTAAAGCACACAAGTTTTGTGGAATAAGTGTTGGTTGGCGGGAATAGGAAAAAAATACAAGAATACTAATAAAGATAGGTAAATCAAAATCAAGCGAGAATTCCAATTATGATGTTTGAAACTAAAGATTTTGGGATTGTTCATCGTGGGTGTCAATTCTATAAAGAGGTCTGAGTTGATTGTAAATTTTTCATAATATCTACTTCGAAAGTAACACTAAAGATATCTCCCCTGATTATTCCTATAAATCAAAGATGCATGGAATATTCAACATGACATGATATTCAAGGTCAATATTTTTCATATATTACAGTGGTTTTGGAATCCCGTGGATGAAAGAGATCCTTGATTCAAAAGTTGAATTACTAGGTTTTCCAGAGAAAATGGAACAAATACTCTCGGCCTCTACATGAAAAGATGCAAACTACCACATTAACACAAAGTCGCATCCCAGATCCGACGCATTAAATTAAGATTTTAATAGGACCAAAAGCTAAAATATACAGGGTGGCAACATCTCCCTAAGCCACCACCATTCCCTGGTACCATAAGGTCATTAACCACGATCTAGAATGAGTTACGAAGTATAGTGTGGACCAGATTTGAAATGTAAGTCAGCTTTAGAGATGAATTAATATAATATGCAATGGTTTATAGTTATATTTTTCTTGTAAAAACAATATGGTATTGGAATTAGGAACATCTGAATATTCACACGTCCATTCTGAAATGAAGGATTTTTTTTCTGATTTTACCATGGTTTTTCCTTCAATTTCTTAGATTTGATGCTAAAAGTATGCTCGAGAGGCTACGAAACAAAAGAGTGGTATTCGCTGGTGATTCAATTGGCAGGAACCAATGGGAATCCCTGCTTTGTATGCTCGCTACTGGTGTTTCAAATAAGAGCTCTATCTACGAAATTAATGGCGAGGACGTGGGCATAGCCCAGTGGTTGGGGTCGCAGTGGCGCACCCCAACGACCAGAGTTCGAATCCTGTCAGGAGCGAATTTCTGAAATTCTCACGCCGAGGTCCCGCTTCTTCTATATCATTTAGTGTCTAGTTCCTCCTAGCGCTAATTCATACGAAATTAATGGCAATCCCATCACAAAGCACAAGGGTTTCTTGATATTCAAGTTTACAGACTACAATTGCACTGTGGAGTATTACAGATCTCCTTTTCTAGTCCCTCAAGGTCATGCACCAGCTGGAACCCCCATTATTCTTAATAGTACAATCAGGGTGGATGTCATGGATTGGATGTCGGAGTATAACCGGGGTAAGTGGACTGACGCTGATCTCTTAATCTTCAACTCGGGGCATTGGTGGTTACACGGTAAAACAATCGGAAGGTAAGCAAGTTAGGAAAATATTTGGATGTTTAAGTTATATTTGTAGGGCTTAATAGTTTTTCCTTATGTTCATTGGTAATTTCCATATAGAACTAGTCTTCTTAAGTTAATCAAGATTTTTACCCTTCAGCTAGCTAGTTCCGCATCTATAGTTTGTTTTCAGTTTATATCCGAGCAATTGCTTAGAGAAATAGCTATCCCTGTGCATCTCACAGGTAGATTTTAAAAGCCCTGCGAATGTTCTCAAGATTTAAGTAATAATAACGTCTTGGTTAGTTGCACTATCCATCATCAGGTTCAAGAATTCATCTTTCAATTGGGATTAGGGAGAGCTTATCACTTACTCATTCTGGTTTAGACGTGCTTTGGTGCTGATTGATAAATCATTAATTCTCCGCAATCCATTATTTTTTCGTAAATAAGTAGATCATTATATTTTCACCACGATCTATTGAAACTGGGCTTACTTTGATTTCCCATACCAGCGGTAACTATTTTCAAGAAGGGGATGAGGTGAAGATGAACATGAGATGCTTACATAAGGTCAATAGAGACACTGTCCGACTGGCTTCACAGAGAAATTAACACGAGCAAGACGCATGCCATTTTCCGTACATATTCTCCCACGCACTTCAGGTTTGTACCTGCTAGACATAATCAGCACAAATGGATCCGTTTCATAAAAAACATCAACACAAGTGGTTCACTGCAGTTTGACGAACTTGCAAATGATTTAGATTCTTACGGGTGTTCTCAATTATTGTTGATTAAACTGTCTCTTTAACTAGAGTAACCTGTATTTTTCTGTAGCGGCGGTGACTGGAGTACCGGAGGGACTTGTCAGTTGGATAACCTTCCGGATATGACGCCGTTTAAATCGTTGGAGCAATGGGCTGACATGCTTAAACCCGTGAACGATGTTCTAGGCAGCAACTTCAGGCCCAAGCTATCTGGGTTAGAAATATTGAATGTAACGAGGATGACGGCCCAACGAAGGGACGGTCACCCCTCATTGTTCATCAGTCCTTCAGATTCAAGTCAAAATCTCAGCAGAACACCGATAAAAACCGAAGTGGAGGATTGCAGCCACTGGTGCTTGCCGGGTGTCCCTGACACCTGGAATGAACTTCTATACGCCCTCTTCATGAAACCACAAATAACGTGAAGTGAACATTGAACATAGCCACGCAAAGTATAGTGCATATATATCTAGTTGGCGCTCTCTTGTTGATGAGGACATCTAATGCAGTAGGTTATGCTGACAAACAGTAGTTGTTGATGGAAATGGGGGCAGTGGCCGAGGCAGTGGATCGAGTAGCAGTTAAGGGCGCGTTTGGTTGCCTACATCCCCCTTGGCTCGCATCGGGCCAGTAATTTTTGGCCCGTTTGGATGCCTGCAGCCCACTGCGTTCTTACATGAACCGGGTTTTAAAGCACCCCCAGGACAGGCCCTGGAGGAACGCCTGGAATGACAATTTCTCCAGGGCCAGGCCCGTTGCGTCCAGAAGCCTGCACGCGTGGAGAAGGGAGGCGAAAACACCGCGTCCCTTCGGGAACACGCGCCATAATTAGCCTCACTGCTCCCCTCTCCTTTCTCTCACTCGCGACCGCACTCTCATCTCCCCCAAACTATCACATCATTCGGCGGTTCCCCTCCCGCCGACCAATCCGCCGCACTGACGCACGGAGGAGCACCGCTACCGGAGGAGGAGACATCGGCGAGCAGCACCACGACATCGGCCGCAATCTGCTCCGCAGTCTTCATCGGCATCTCGACTTCGCCCGCGACCTCGAGCTCATCGTTGGCCGGAACAATGGCGGTAACGACCTCTCCTTCTCATCTTCGTACTCGTTCTGGCAGAACATGCCATTCTCGGGCATTTCCGACGACATGCACATTAGATCTGCTAGGGTTTCCGTTAGGATAGCGGTCGGATTGACGTTTGCAAGGTGTTCGTCCCCATTTCTTGATTCTCTTGTCCAGTTCTTGCTTTTCACGGTCTCGATTTGCTTAGATCTGTTACTCTAGTATCGGATTATGGTAGATCCTTCCTAGATCGGGCTTTGGATTGCTAAAACGGGCAGATCTTACTGTGCATCTGATACGTCCCAAACGTATCTATAATTTCTTATGTTCCATGCTACTTTTATGATGATACTCACATGTTTTATACACACTTTATGTCATTATTATGCATTTTCCAGCACTAACCTATTGACGAGATGCCGAAGAGCCGATTGCTTTGTTTTACGTTGTTTTTGGTTTCGAAATCCTAGTAAGGAAATATTCTCGGAATTGGACGAAATCAACGCCCAGGGTCCTATTTTTCCACGAAGCTTCCAGAAGACCGAAGAGGATAAGAAGTGGGGCCACGAGGCGGCCACACACTAGGGCGGCGCGGCCCAAGCCCTGGCCGCGCCGGCCTGTTGTGTGGGGCCCTCGTGTGGCCCCCTGACCTGCCCTTCCGCCTACTTAAAGTCTTCGTCGCGAACCCCCAGTACCGAGAGCCACGATACGGAAAACCTTCCAGAGACGCCGCCGCCAATCCCATCTCGGGGGATTCAGGAGATCGCCTCCGGCACCTCGCCGGAGAGGGGAATCATCTCCCGGAGGTCTCTTCATCGCCATGATCGCCTCCCGGATCGATGTGTGAGTAGTTCACCCCTGGACTATGGGTCCATAGCGGTAGCTAGATGGTCGTCTTCTCCTAATTGTGCTATCATGTTCGATCTTGTGAGCTGCCTATCATGATCAAGATCGTCTATTTGTAATGCTACATGTTGTGTTTGTTGGGATCCGATGAATATTGAATACTATGTCAAGTTGATTATCAATCTATAATCTATCATATATGAGTTGTTTATGTTCTTGCATGCTCTCCGTTGCTAGTAGAGGCTCTGGCCAAGTTGATACTTGTAACTCCAAGAGGGAGTATTTATGCTCGATAGTGGGTTCATGCCTCCATTAAATGCAGGACGAGTGATAGAAAGTTCTAAGGTTGTGGATGTGTTGTTGCCACTAGGGATAAAACATCGATGCTTTGTCTAAGGATATTTGTGTTGATTACATTACGCACCATACTTAATGCAATTGTCTGTTGCTTGCAACTTAATACCGGAAGGGGTTCGGATGATAACCTCGAAAGTGGACTTTTTAGGCATAGATGCATGCTTGGATGGCGGTCTATGTACTTTGTCGTAATGCCACGATTAAATCTCATAGTACTCATCATGATATATGTATGTGCATTGTTATGCCTTCTTTATTTGTCAATTGCCCAACTGTAATTTGTTCACCCAACATGCTATTTATCTTATGGGAGAGACACCGTTAGTGAACTGTGGACCCCGGTCCTATTCTTTACATCTGAAATACAATCTACTGCAGTACTTGTTCTTTACTGTTCTTCGCAAACAATCATCTTCCACACAATACGGTTAATCCTTTGTTCACAGCAAGCCGGTGAGATTGACAACCTCACTGTTACGTTGGGGCAAAGTACTTTGGTTGTGTTGTGCAGGTTTCACGTTGGCGCCGGAATCCCTAGTGTTGCGCCGCACTACACTTCGCCGCCATCAACCTTCAACGTGCTTCTTGGCTCCTCCTGGTTCGATAAACCTTGGTTTCTTTCTGAGGGAAAACTTGCTACTGATCCGCATCACACCTTCCTCTTGGGATTCCCAACGGACGTGTGTTAATTGCACGCATCAAGCTCTTTTTCTGGCGCCGTTGCCGGGGAACTGAAGAAAAGTTACACCACGGAAATTGCCAACTCCCACGGCAACAGCTCTTTTTCTGGCGCCGTTGCCGGGAAGATCAAGACACGCTGCAAGGGGAGTCTCCACTTCCAATCTCTTTACTTTGTTTTTGTCTTGCTTTACTTTATTTACTACTTTGTTTGCTGCACTAAATCAAAAACACAAAAAAATTAGTTGCTAGCTTTACTTTATTTACTATCTTGTTTGCGTTCTCTATATTAAAAACACAAAAAAATTAGTTACTTGCATTTGCTTTATTTACCTTTTGTTTATTTCATCATGTTTCCTCCTAAGTACACTCTAAAAGACATACCGGTAGGCCGAGGGTCTATAATTGGAAGAGATAATATAGAAGATTTTTTCACTCATGTTAGTATAGCTGAAGATTTTGAAGATAGACACTTGGTAAAACTTGCTCCTACTTATGAAATTGCTGTTGCTTCTTTAGTACACATGTTGGAAACTAAGTTTGTTAATCTCAATCCTATAATTCAACATATGTTTGTTACACTCGGTTATATGGAAGAAGGAGAAAAGAAAGATTTTGTTTTAGAAATCCTTCTTAAAGAATTTAGTGGTGTAGCAAGAGAGGCTAGAAAAGTCTTTATTAAATATAAGATGCTTGGTTCTTACACCAACTTTGCTAGCACCCTTAAAAAAATGGACAATGATAGAATAAAGTACACTAATAATGTTAATGATGGAGGGGATATTAAGACATCAATACCTTGCAAGCTGATACGTCCAATTTGCATCACTATTTTATATCATAATTTGCTGTTATTCATTGATATATTTCATATTTGGAGATAATACTTATGTTATTTCATCTATTTTGCATGTTTCATGATTATTGGAGGATCGCGCACCGGAGTCAGGATTCTGCTGGAAAAAGCGCCGTCGGAATGCAATATTTCGGAAGATCAACAGTTGACGGAAATTATATGAAAAATCCTATTTTTCCAGAAGACGAAGGGAGCCAGAAGGGGGAGCCGAGGGGACCCGAGGTGGGCCCACCCCATAGGTCGGCGCGGCCCAAGGCCTGGCCGCGCCGCCCTGTGAGGAGGGGGCCCACGGCCCCCTCTCGCCTCCTTTTCTTCGCGTACGCCTTCGTCCCGAAAACCTAAGCTCCAGGGGTACATCGCGAAGAGCCACAGCCGCCTCTACGGGGCGGAGAACACCAGAGAGAAAAGAACTCTCCGGCAGGCTGAGATCCGCCGGGGAAATTCCCTCCCGGAGGGGGAAATCGATGCCATCGTCACCGTCATCGAGCTGGACATCATCTCCATCACCATCATCATCATCTTCATCATCATCACCGCCGTCTCCACCGCTGCACGCCGTCACCGCTGTAACAATTTGGGTTTGATCTTGATTGTTTGATCTTGATTGTATTCCATAAAAAAGGAAACTTGTGATACCTCTACCTAACATTACTCGTCTTAGAAGCTGATTGTTTCACTAGATTTTAATTCTAGGTGACCATTATGTTGTACAATAAAAAAATCCAGAAAATTAAATAACCAAAATGTCTTTGTTCTTGTAGCAAAACTATATATGTGTTGATGGTGTTACTACATAGGGCTAGCACCAATTGTATCCATGCATGTTGTGCCATGTAATTGTAGTGATCGGAGTAATAAAGATACTTTATTAAGTACATCTCTTAGAAAACCCCTATAAGGATATCGAATTATGAGTCTAACATAGTATTCTAAAATCTTTGTATATAATGAAATAAATATAATCAAGATGCCATGAGTGGCTAAATGTCGTAGACAACTAAAACATGGATGTAGAGGAAAATTTCTTAAAAAAAACTACAAAACATTTTGGATGATTCATCAGTTCTTTTTAGGCATATTAAAACTGAAAAGGTCCACAGGAAGAAAAACCTTTTCTGCTGAGATAAATATTTTTTTACATGAGAGATAAATCTATTGCTAAGAATCATATAAGAATTGTGGCGTATGAAAAAACATATTTATTTTTTATTTTTGTAGTCCTTGCTACAGACTTCCTCCAAATAAAGTAAAGTTTTCTTAGCATTCAAGCCTATAAATTTAAATTAATCATTTTGTCCTCTTTGATTCAATGTAATTACCTATTTATTTTTTACATTTGGAGGATACATTTCTTGGAATATTTCCTGTTATAGGATAGTGAACCATATGAAATTTTTCTATGCAACATTTTCCATGCAATCCAAAGAAAATCCTCATTAGGTATAACCTCGTAAATTTTCTCCTTGTCTCTATGAAGAGTGTGCAAACATATAAACCTTTAAGAAATTTCATTTGTGCAATGAAACATGTTCTATACCATATTCTCGGCTTTCAAATCTTGTGGGTCTCTTTGTCCGCATGAGTATGAGATCAAAGGACTAGGAAATAACACAAAAAATAAAGGAATGCATGTGAGGAATGAGTAATTGTAAAGTACACAAATTTTGTGGAATAAGTGTTGGTTGGCGGGAATAGAAAAAATTACAAGAATACTAATAAAGATAGGTAAATCAAAATCAAGCAAGGATTCCAATTATGATGTTTGAAACTAAAGATTCGGGGATTGTTCATCGTGGGTGTCAATTCTATAAAGAGGTCTGAGTTGATTGTAAATTTTTCATAATATCTACTTCGAAAGTAACACTAAAGATAGCTCCCCTATTTATTCCTATAAATCAAAGATGCATGGAATATTCAACATGACATGATATTCAAGGTCAATATTCAGTTGTTTTGGAATCCCGTGGATGAAAGAGATCATTGATTCCCAAGTTGAATTACTAGGTTTTCCAAAGAAAATGGAACAAATACTCTCGGCCTCTACATGAAAAGATGCAAACTACCACATTAACACAAAGTCGCATCCCAGAGCTGAAGCATTAAATTAAGATTTTAATAGGACCAAAAGCTAAAAAATGCAGGGTGCCAACATCTCACTAAGCCACCACCATTCCCTGGTACCATAAGGTCGTTAACCACGATCTAGAATGAGTTACGCAGTATAGTGTGGATCAGATTTGAAATGTAAGTCAGCTTTAGAGATGAATTAATATAATATGCAATGGTTTATAGTTATATTTTTCTTGTCAAAACAATATGGTATTGGAACTAGGAACATCTGAATATTCACACGTCCATTATGAAATGAGGGATATTTTTTTCTGATTTTTCCATGTTTTTTCCTTCAACTTCTTAGATTTGATGCTAAAAGTATGCTCGAGAGGCTACGAAACAAAAGAGTGGTATTCGCTGGTGATTCAATTGGCAGGAACCAATGGGAATCCCTGCTTTGTATGCTCGCTACCGGCGTTTCAAATAAGAGCTCTATCTACGAGATTAATGGCAATCCCATCACAAAGCACAAGGGTTTCTTGATATTCAAGTTTACGAGACTACAATTGCACCGTGGAGTATTACAGATCTCCTTTTCTAGTCCCTCAAGGTCATGCACCAGCTGGAACCCCCATAATTCTTAATAGTACAATCAGGGTGGATGTCATGGATTGGATGTCGGAGTATAACCGGGGTAAGTGGAGTGATGCTGATCTCTTAATCTTCAACTCGGGGCATTGGTGGTTGTACGGTAAAACAATCGGAAGGTAAGCAAGTTAGGAAAATATTTGGATGTTTAAGTTATATTTGTAGGGCTTATTTGTTTTTCTTTATGTTCATTGGTAATTTCCATATAGAACTAGTCTTCTTTTTTTGTCAAAAGTTAATCAAGATTTTTACCCTTCACCTTCAGCTAGCTAGTTCCACAGCTATAGTTTGTTTTCAGTTTATATCCGAGCAATTACTTAGAGAAATAGCTATCCCTGTGCATCTCACAGGTAGATTTTAAAAGCCCAGTGAATGTTCTCAAGATTTAAGTAATAATAACGTCTTGGTTAGTTGCACTATCCATCATCAGGTTCAAGAATTCATCTTTCAATTGGGATAAGGGAGAGCTTATCACTTACTCATTCTGGTTTAGACGTGCTTTGGTGCTGATTGATAAATCGTTAATTCTTCGCAATCCATTTTTTTCGTAAATAAATGTAGATCATAATATTTGCACCATGATCTATTGAAACTGGGATTACTTTGATTTCCCATACCAGCGGTAACTTATTTCAAGAAGGGGATGAGGTGAAGATGGACATGACTGTCAGCGATGCATACATAAGGTCAATACAGACACTGTCCGACTGGCTTCACAGAGAAATTAACACGAGCAAGACGCATGCCATTTTCCGTACATATTCTCCCACGCACTTCAGGTTTGTACCTGCTAGACATAATCAGAACAAATGGATCCGTTTTCAGAAAAAACATCAACACAAGTGGTTCACTGCAGTTTGACGAAATAGCAAATGATTAGATTCTTACGGGTGTTTTCAATTATTCTTGATTAAACTGTTTCTTTTACTAGAGCAACCTGTATTTTTCTGTAGCGGCGGTGACTGGAGTACCGGAGGGACTTGTCAGTTGGATAACCTTCCGGATATGACGCCGTTTAAATCGTTGGAGCAATGGGCTGACATGCTTAAACCCGTGAACGATGTTCTAGGCAGCAACTTCAGGCCCAAGCTGACTGGGTTAGAAATATTGAATGTAACGAGGATGACGGCCCAACGAAGGGATGGTCACCCCTCATTGTTCATCAGTCCTTCAGGTTCAAGTCAAAAGCTCAGCAGCACACCGACAGAAACCGAAGTGGAGGATTGCAGCCACTGGTGCTTGCCGGGTGTCCCTGACACCTGGAATGAACTTCTATACGCCCTCTTCATGAAACCACAAATAACGTGAAGTGAGCATTGAACATAGCCACGCAAAGTATAGTTCATATATATCTAGTTGACGTTCTCTTGTTGATGAGCGGATTTAATGCAGCAGGTTATGCCGACAAACATTAGTTGTTGATGGAAATGGCGGTGGTGGCGCAGTGGAGTAGCAGTTAAGAGTACTAATAGAATTTAGTGGAGTTGCATAACAAGATAGCATCATCGACAAGTAATATGGAGTAGAGGGAGAATTAATTATTTTTCAACTTGGATGGGTGGTCATGAGACCGCCCATACCACCCTCTGTGGGCCCTTTAATGTCAGATTAAGGGTGAAATTGGGGGTCGGGGTGAACAAAATCGTGATGCTCTTGGCCGCACTTGGTATTAGAGTTAATTAGTCATCAACTGAAATTTTGAAGAAAAAGATGCAAGTTAAAATTATGATAAAATTCTATTTCAATTAATTTCAAGAGTCATTATCCTTTTTACATAAAGCCTTTATGCGAGGGTCGAAACTCTCAAGGACTCTCGTGGACACCCATCCTCCTCCCCGCCTGAGCAGACTTGGCAGGCTTGCATGGACATCAAGCGACTTGGAAAGGCATGGCGGTGCCATACCTTGAAGGGGGATCTTAGCCACACTACACTTGGAGGTGGAATAGATGGTGTACATTGAAATATTTGATGGAAACATGGTGGATGGCGGCTGGCCTAGCAGTGCGTTGGGTTCAGCCAGCAAGGGAGGCCAGAGTTTCTCTGATGACATTTTGCCAATGTCATCCACTCGAGGTATTTTTCACACAACAGTTGAAACCCTAGAGAGTTCTTCCACGTCCAGAGCTGGCTCACTCAAATGACATACATGTTCATAGGCAAGGTTGATTTTGGTATCGGTTGATCCAGCTACGGGCTCACTGTATCGTGATGAAAACCCATGATCTTACTTCCAAACTTAATGAGGTGATGACCATATACGTGTGGCGTGCCCTTAGTTGAAAATATCTTCTCAAAACTCTCCTTCAGGGTGTTAATTAACCCATGCTTGACTTTTGGTTGTAGTCGACAACATCGATGTACAAGTGTTGATCATGATCTAGGTTGATCATGCTACAAGGGTATACATAGTAGAAAGACAGGGGTAGGGGTAGAGCGATATCAGGATCACGTCTATATCCTTTGATGGTGATGAGACGATGTGATACACAAATATCCAAGTCCAGGCGGGTATATCCTACTTTTTCGCTGGCTTTTATTGTAGTATCAAGATGGTTACAATGGAGATTTGTAGCTATAGCATAAACCCTAGATCGACTAGATCGTCAAGAGCATTTTGTGGATTTTATGTTGCGTGTTACTTGCCATGGCCTCCGAACACTTTATATATGTGTCTTATGTGCCTCCAAGTTGTTATCGATATACATTCAAGGTCCTACTAAAAAAACAAAATATCTTTTGGTCGACCTCATTCCCGGATTTTACGGATCCTATTTGTGCATGGGCCTTCCCCTTGTATGATAGGGGTCTAGCTATCTAGAAGATTCCCATCAAATCTATATATAGATACATCTCGTACGAGATATATTGTTTTCTGAGGAATACATGTATAGTCCTCGACAACGGCCCCTTGTAAAGTCTTTGTCTTTTTGTATCATGTTTTGTGTTGCATCTTGTTTTGCTTGTGCATTAGATTTTCATTTGCGGAAATTGTCTTGTGGTTGTTGGATAACTCTGCAGAACAGGAAACCTCTGTTTTGTATTTTATTCACTTTCAGGGACCTATACAGAGTCAAATTGAGCTAAAATTTCGGGGACGTCCATATTTCACCAGAAGAAGCATGTGGAGCGCTTGGACCTCACGAGGGAGGCCTGGAGGCCCAAAAGAGTACATGTGACACGCCAGTAAGGGTGGGCGCGCCACCCTGCCTCTTTTCGTCCTCGGCCGCCCGTTTCTCCTAATTCTTTCGCCCACGGACTCCGTTTGACCTAAAAACCCCTATATATATGACCCCCAGGGTTTTCTCAAAGGGAGAGCCACCGAGAGACAGAAACACAAAAACATAGGGTACATCAGCGAAGATTGGAGGGCGAAACTCCGTCGGAGCCGCCATCGGAAGGATCTCCACCTTCTCCAACATCTTCCACAACAATACCATGATGAAGATGGAGTAGTCCACCTCTGGACTATGTGTTTGTGGAAGTAGCTTGATTTATTTCTCTCTTGTTCTTCATAAGATATTAGTACCATATGAGTTGCCCAACATGATTATGGGCATATATGTAATTCCTATGTGGTGGATCTTTATTCTATGATATTGATATATGAGATTGAAATCTATTATGTGTGAGATGTATTAATAGATTCTTATTATGTAAACAATATTTTGCTGTTTGCATATTGGGACATATATTAACCGAGGGAAATTGGGAAATCCATTTTGGCTCATAGGTCTAGATGCATCCACTGTTTCAAAAACCTAGTTTGAAATGTCTAAAAATTATTGGGTGTATATATGGAAATATAATGATCGCACACAAAGTTTCGTGGATTTTTTAATTATTATGACCTGTGTAAGAAAGGCAATTTCTAGTGCTCTACATTAGAAAATTTAATGGTAAATAGGTCTTCAATTAGTAGTACTTTCTCCCATCCAATACTAGGAGCACGGAGAGTTTCATGGGATAGCTTTGTGGCTCACTGCTTTGTATGGCAAAATTGGAGTTTAACTCTGCATGATTCGCTTATAACAAAATCTGAAAGAAGCGAAGTAAGGTAAATGAAAGTTGAGGAAAGTATCCATGAAGAAGAGAAGAAGTAGTGCACCTCACCCAGCCACATCTTGTTGACTTCAGTGGAGATGAGTGTTGTCGTTCACACTTCGGCGGCGGAGGCGCGGCGTACCTGATGGGGTGGTTGTCGGTGCCGACGCCAGCGTCCCGCCCGGTGGCCACTACAGGAAAACGGCACTGTGCCGACGGTGTGGACCTATGCCGACAGCCAATGGTCGGGGCCGTCGGCGTAGTCCACGGACGCCGAGGGCTGTCGGAACACCGTCGGCATAGCTTCACCGTCGGCATAGGTGGACAACACTTAACCGTCGGCATAGCTACAGGTACGCTGACGGTCACCGTCGCCGCAGCTTCCGCCGTCGGGCTTCGACGCGCGATTGGGTCTGCGGTCGGCTCGCCGTTTGGTCCCAGAGCTACGCCGACGGTTGAGTGTGGAAGTGGGTGTGGGCTGTGTACTGAAACTCGGCGCAAACTGCAGAGGCCAATAAAATCTAAAACAAAACGTGTCCTAAATCCTAATATTGACCTGTTCGGGGGCTCAGGGATTCTACAATGCGCACGCGTGGAGCCAGGATTCCCCAACTTTCAACCTGAATTTAAGAAGCTCTCGGCCAATATAAAATCCATCATTTTCAACTCGATTTGTAGAAGAAAAAATCGCACCTCGGATTTTATAGGGTGCAGCGGCGCCATCACCAGCCGATTTCCATAGATTAAAAGCATCTCTAGAAGAGTACAGTTGCTCAATGCGTCCAGGAATAATCAAAGGGTAGTTGGTTCATGCAAAAATTACGTACCTGGTGAGGACAAGGATCGATGGTGGATCCGGTCGAGTACCTCTTTGTGTTCTTCCTCTTCAACCTGGCCAGGCTGAGACGACAACATCCATTGTCAGCCCTTATTTCAACGTCCCTTCAAATCCCCCACCCTCCCCCACTTCCTGCCCGCTCGCCCATCCATGCCGCATCACCAAGAAACAACACAAGACATCAAGATCAAATAAAGAGGTTGTGCATGATGGAGCTCTCCCTCCTCTCCTCGACAAGTAAAAGTCAAAGTCTAAGTCACACGCGCTCCCCGCACGCGGCCTCTGACCATGGCTTTGTACTTATAGAGAAGCAAGAGTTGAGGGAAGAGAGGTGAGAGGCATTTCGGATCTGCTTGGGTCAAGGAAGGAGAGAGATCAATACAATACGTGTCAACACTATTGATCAGGTCTGCCGATTGGCCGGAATAGTAATCACACGGATCCATCTTCTCTTAGCCATCCGATAGACATTGGGATGAGATCAGAAATGCCTCCGAGATAAGGGCTTGTGTGAGTAACTGGAAACTAGGTCCCCGAGATTATCAATGATACCTTAATTTGCATTTACTTGTACAACTGGCATGGCTTGTTGGGACTTGCAGTTAGAGCTAGAAGAGGAAGGTCCTCCGTTAATTGCTTGTTGGGAGATTGGGCCCGGTTGATCTAAAAAAAAGGTTGATATGGACAAGTGCCCTTTAGAAAAAAGGGACAATTTAATGGTATAAACAAATATTTATTTTACTTTTCTGATCAAATCATAAATAGTTGTCGCCCCCACCAATTGATCGAGAAGGAACATTTTCAGGAGAAAATAAAAATAGTGTGGATTCGAGGAGGCTCTCTCTTCGGTTCATGCTAGTGCCCCTGTGTTCATTCCTATTAAAATTAACTTGATGTCACCCCAACCAGCTGCTATTGGTTCTTTATGTCATCTAGCAAGTAGTAATCAGTAGGACATAATTTTCTTGATAACAAATATAGCGGGGGCATCACTTTACAAATATGACTAGATTTTCATTTCGGTAGATTTACAAATAAGGATAAATAAACTTATCAATTAGACACCGCAAGAGTATACTGGTTTTATCTCGAACATCAAGTTCAAATACAAATCAATAGTGCATCTTGATGGTCTTGGTTGATCGTCGAAAACAAAAAGAATGTCATGTGATCATCACTTCATGCATTTACTAAAATCAAGATTCTTGGAACAATACAATGAGCTTGTGCATGCAACCAGCATTACCCGGCTCCTAACAATGGGGAAGCTCTCATCTCATCACTATTTTGAGTATTTTCACAGTTACATGACTCAAGGATAAAACCAAGATTCACAGATAAACTACTCTTCCAGCAACAACAAAATTACAGCTCAAGGAACTACATCCAGGATGGGCAGCAAGAGGCGGAAGTAGTCACTGCCGCAGCAAGTGCAGTGACGCTCTCTTCTCCGTCCGCTTCATCATCCTCACAAGCAAGACACACGTATATCCATCTAACGCCTTCTCGTGTTGTTTATTAGTATGATAGGCTTATCTAGAAAAAATGAGATATCAAATGTGAGACAAACAAGATGAAGTCAGCAGGTACTTGAGAAAAATGTTGTGCATGCATATGCCTACGGTACTGCATGAGCTATATATGGGGAGTGTAAACAGTGACTAAAACATGCATGCAGTAAACATAGATATCAACACACTAGATCTAATTCAATGTTAAACCTAGTTGGTAGCTTTGTGAACCCCCAAGATAAATAGTGAAGAATGGGAATAACACCATGTCGATGTCAGCTATCAGTTGTTGTCACATGTTCATTTATTTTGTCTCGCTCAAATAATATATGTGCTCTCACATACCATGATTAACTCTAAATCAAACAAGAAAAATGCAATGTATTTACCAAATACACACTAGGATACAATGTATCGAACACCGACAGCTATAGAGAGTGGGATACGAATAAATCATGCACTGCAATGCAATAACTAGATGCTACGTCCTTTCATCTTTTTTCAACAAAAGAGACAGCACTAGAAGTAAAAGCAATGTTTGGAAGCGTCCTTCAGCTTTCAAAAAGAGAAAGGTATGGCCAAGATCAGAAGAGCATAATAAAGAAAGCACATTATTTAGTTCATTCACATTTATTTAGTATAAGTAATCAAATTCAACAGCACTGGCCCTAGCTCTACAAGTATTTATTTCAGTTCACTGTAACGTGGGAGTGCTAACACAAAATCAAATAGCAAGTACTAACCAGTAACATTCAGAACCATAGAACAACAATCTGGGGCTACTAACACAAAATCATGAAGTCCATTGGCTTCCTAAGAATACTAGCACCAAGACCTCTAATGGCCAATACAAGATATCATACTTTTAGCAACATAATTCAGAAACCTAGCTAGCCAAATAGCCATCATCGCCATAATTCTAAATGATATTGAGAACGGAAGCATAACATAGCCACAAGAAGGGGCATGATATTGAATGGGTGGACCGGGATCTCACCATAGAGGTCGTAACCGAGGCCGGGCCTCATCGGTTTCTCAAGCCGAGCCATGTCCCCTCCGAGTGCACCGGGCCAAGCAAAACCTGCAGATAAAAGAGAAGACATTTTTTGAAGGGCTAACAGAGAAGACATCATTAAGATGGCATTACCAATACAATCAATTGCACAGGAAACATAGCACAATGTTGAGGATCAAACTTAAGAAGTTAGATATCAGTTTAGCAACAATTTTTCGCATAATAGCACCTTCCTGTCAGTAAACCATGAAAATAAACATATACACAGAGTTACCGGACGTGGAAAGTTAGACAAAACAACATGCAAAACACAAGGAGGTAGCAAGGAGGTAGCACTCGCCTACTATCACTTGTCGTTACAAGAATCAAGATATGTGTAAGATGTGCATCATCGGTGTAGTTGAATCATCTCAAATAGTTAAATTGCCCTCATTTGTGTGTTCGTATTACAGCAAAGCATCGCATGCATCAATTAAGTGGTGATCATTTGGTAGGAGAGGATTACGAGTGATCAAAATATTAGAACCTGTTTCGTTAAGTCTTCAACCAATACATTACCAGCAGGAGTCACCACATGCAACTGCAATCACCTGATATCGAATCATGGATATATGTAAACATATAAAAATTATGGGAGCTGTGTGTTCGTACTACAACTTCAAGCTCGTACTACAACTTCAAGCTCCAGCTAAACTCATGTTTGTTCCAAGATGGTAAACATGAAACCAATTGCATCCAACCATCAAGCCACATCAGGCGTACCAAAAGACACCCACAACAAACTTACAAGATAGCTATCAAAGAGTAGAACGAAGCAAGACATGAGTGTTTTTAACACCTAGTTACTGTTACCGTCCCAAAACTGATGAAAAGATCAAGATACACGACCAACAAGACTTTACCACCACATACCAAAAGCTCTAATGCACCCATAGAGTGCTTCGTACCCTTGTTGGCGACATCAGGGGTGGACTCAGTAAAAGAATCAATGATATGATAAGATCAGGTTATAAATTGCAAGACCAAGCACATGTGTCTTAAATGCTAACAATATGACCATCTAAATTAAACTAGATCAAAAATAAAAGAAAAATAAGTATGGAATGGCACATGTTCAAGTGCTTCTAAACCACATAGATCATTCATCGTTATTATCTCCCCAAAGCAAAACAAGAAGCATGTAAATGCATAAGAATGATGGGAACATTATGAAATCATCCGTATGCATATGAAACAAGCAGTGTGCAATAAAGGAAATAAGCTAAGGTATATTTATCTAAAATGATCACATGACACTCTTTAAATATAGCTTGTTATGATCATTTCATTACAAAGAAGATTTTGTTACAGGATCACACCTCTCCTAGGAGGGTGTGTTACAGTTCGGCGCTACAAATGATCAGTGTACATCCCATTCTCGTATCAAGATTGCACGAAGGCCAAGCGCCCTGACTACGGCCCAAAGTTTCTCGTTTTGATCCATATATAAGAAATTAAAGGTAAGAAAACTGAAACAAGTGCAACATACATTCTGAACCATATATAAGAAACACATGTCAATAACAACTTGCCTTTTCCAATGTTGGTACAACAACATATCATGTTTTCTATGCATAAACAACCGTGAACTTTGTGCTTCAACTACCGGTATAGACTTCTAGTTCATCTTGGCGATCATGTTAATAATTTTTCAAACAGACTACTGAGTCCTAGGTCATCAGCTCCTTGGCTGGAGCACACAATAACCAAATATTGCATCGATGAGATCCTATCCTGCCACTACCAAGAGCAAAGCAACATTAAGAGAAACAATTCTCAACTGCGCCACAACTGCAGCAAGGAAAGATATCTGGTTGTGGCTAATGTTCATCACCAGAGAACGACGAGGTTGTTATGAGCCAATGAGCTTCTGAAGATCCACTCCGTAAAAACCGGGCAACGCTTTGTTAACTTGATGTCCTTGTACACTAGCTAGCAAATGCACAAGAGGCGCGAAAATGCGCAGCTTACGTCCCAACATCTGCCATCTTAACTACCCGTGTCCAAGTTGTTATACACGTCACTAGGCACATCCTTGAAGGAAAAAAGTAGAAAGAGCTAACATCAACAGGGCAATGGTTGTTAAATAAAACACTGAATTAGTATTACACCTATGCTACGAGAGATGAAAAATCATGAACACAGCTCCATCCATTGTATGGGCCAATGGGGGTTGCAAAAAAACAATTATTGGTCGGTACCCAACCATGTGATGTTATAATGTAGCGGTACATTACATGACAAAGGGATGAAATGCGTACAAACAACCTACTCCTATCAGTATCCTCAAGGTAATATATAGTACTCCCTCCATCACATCAAAAGTATCTCAACTTTATCAAAATTTGGATGTATCTACCTACTAGATAGTGTCTAGATACATCCAAATTTTGACAAAATTGAGACACTTTTGGTAGGACGGAGCGAGTAACAGAAATCTGCCCCAAAAAGCAGCTCATAAATGGGGCACATATATTGATAAGATGATACATCATGTTCTAACTCTATATTGCGCATATAAATATACTTGGGAATTGGTAATTGCACGAACCTTACTCTGTAATGACAAATCAGATACAGTACTTAGTCCTCGGTTCCTTACATGCCCGGCAGCGAAGCGCCGCCGAGCCCGAACCCCGAGCTTCCGAGTATGAAGCACGCAGTATCAGAAGCCGTCGTCACGGGTATTTGCAACATGTTAGAAAGCAAACCTGAGTGCAAACTAGAACATAAATGATTAGTATATAGTGGTATGACAAAACAAAATAAAAGCTAGCTTGCAAGCACTCTCTATCACCGTCCAAATTGTTTGCGTATGTATAGAAAGATTATGCATAAGCAGGAAATCCTACATGCTTTAAAACAGAAAATATACAGGTCTCGCCACTGCCTATGCGTAACAAGCAACAACCAATCAAAAAAATAGCACAACCATTTTCTACAGATGTACTGTCTACAAATGCATTTACCATCCATACATGAATGATTTCTCTACCGCCTACACGTTCAATTCAACCATAGAGAAGATAACATTTTTTCCAATAATACATGGAGGAAAGGAGGGACCTTACTAGGTAGCTGCGGGCTGGGGAGGTCGTCGGCAGCAGAGGAACAGGATTTTGGCCAGCACTAGAACATCAAGGACGTCGTTGGAGCCTGCATTTCCGAGAGATAATCGAGGAGAGCCATCAACAATAGCAGCTCTAGGAAGGCGACCGTGATCTCGTCCTCCATGCCATCCTGCCGCCATGCCTGCACGGCGGTGAACTCCTCCCGCCAGCGCTACTTGATTGATCAATATGATTAGTTAAGGGACTGGCATGATGCATAAACAAATAGGGTAAGTATAATTATTCTGTTATTTGTGTTGATAGCAGAACCACACAATGATACACATAGCAACAAGAACAACAACATTGAAAATTTAGGTCCAAGAATACAATTTTTTTTGATGCTAATACAATAGTACTAATTTGGGAATAAAATTCACTCTCGGTTAATAAATTTAGTAATCCTTGGGACTTTGCAGTACATGGATAAACAGATATGGGCAAAACACCAAAAGAAGACTAATGAACTAGATAAATGGCCACGACTGTTTAAAATATCTGATTCAAGTATGCCGGTGTCTAGCGCAATAACAAGTGCCACACTATATTCAGTCAATAATGAAACAAGCTGCATATTAGAAAAAGAAACGAGGATCATTAAGCTACTATGCAAAAAAAAAAAACACTTTATCAATGGAATACGCCATGGTCACTATGCACAACACCCAACTAATCACACGATCCGAAAATAACAAGTATGTGGCATTAGCTACCTATTCTTATTAAGAATGATAGAAGTTTGGTGATTGAGGACACAAACACCATTGTGGACCAAAGTTTGGTACCAGACACTTATCTAGGTAGATAGCTACCTACCTAGAGAGTATTTGGGAAGACAAAATCAATAGGATACAAAATAATTCTAGCTAGCTCCCAAGTTCTAGCCCAGTTGTTCTAAGCAAACTTCAACTTCTCACCCAGTTGGATTTGTCTGACAATCATCTTGAAGAAGAAGTACCAATAAACGGAGTATTAAAAAGTAATTTGAGGCTTTGTGGAGGTGTACTGGACCTACATATGCCTTCATGCTCCACAGTTTCTCAGAGAAGATCTTGATGGCAACACTATTTGGTCATAGTATTGGTCCCCATATTAGGCATCATGCCACTCATATTACTTGGTCCACTTAACCTTCTTCGGAAAGAGAATGTTAAGGATGCGGTTATCATTGCCTTCTTCGAATGAGCAATTATTTAAAGTTTCTTATAAGGATCTACCACAAGGTACATAGAATTTTGCGGGGACTAATCTGATTGGGAGCTGAAGCTCGCGGTATAGTGTACGGAGGAAAGCTAGCCCAAGAGCACACGATTGTGGTCGTGAAAGTTTTTATCCTTGACATGCAAGGTGCGGATTAGAGTTCCATCTCGGAATGTAAAGCACCGAGAAACATTCGGCACTCGGAATCTTCTTCCAGTTCTGGCCACATGCGCAACGGTTGATAATTGAGGCAATGATTTCAAAGCTCTAGTGTACGAGTTCATGTCCAATGGCAACTTTGATACTTGGATGCACTGGCAGGAGATACAAATGCGGGAAATTGGCTAGACCTAGCTCGAAGAATGAAAATAGTTGTTGATATAGCTGATGCATCCCAATACATACACAACCCCGAATCTAACTCAATTTCTAATAAATCTAGCACAACCTGCAATTTATAATAAATCTAAGTCATGCCATCAAGTACTACACCGCAAAACAATACGCTTGTCGCTGCAACTAGCACAACCCTGCTGAATCTTTGTGCATCCTTCGGTCTACATACATGCTCTAGGCCCCGGAGAAATTTCCAAGTCAGACACAAGATAGAAAATAACAAAAACACTCTTATTAAATAAGAAATCAAGGGACACGTTTAGCCCACATAAAATAAAATAAACTTATTCAAGGTTGATAATTGATTAAGTCAATTGGTCCAAAGGAGCGGACTAGCAATACACATATTTTTATTGAAAACACACATACCATTCAAGCCAACATTCAGCAGGTAGAATAGACAAGATAAAACCCACTTGGCATTAAAAAATAAAGCCACATGTGGTCAACGCTAGGGATGAAAATGCAGCGGAAAGTTTCCGACTTTTCGCGGAAAAACGAAACGGAATGAAAATATGGAAACGGAGATGGAGATGGAATTTTACAAAATGGAAATGGTAACTTTTTGGCAGAAATGGAAACGGAACAACGTTTTCTGGCACCATATTCGTTTGTCCGACAATATCTGCTTTCGTTTTGTTTCTGGCGTTTCCATGTTCAGATTTTTTTTCGCACATAAATATGAAAAAAAAAAATGTGGCAACAATCAATTCCATCTGTATCCGCTCTATTTTCACACTCATGATGCAACGTTCCCATGGACTTAATACAACAAACATTCTAAAGTTGATAATTGCCAAAGAGAGTATGACAGACCATCATGTAGCAATGTCAACACCCACTAAATAAGAACATCATCATGTAACAAAGGTACAGTAAAGCACCAGTAGCATCGGTTCACAAGGTAGGAGGTAGAGAAGAAACACTCTAAACTAAGTGTCATGTTCTTTTCTTAAGTAAGCAACAACATATACTGGCAAAAACATGCTATTCAAAGGAACTATCATTGAGATATCAAAAGTATACACTGATTATGCTTAAGCAACAACCGTAAGAAAATAATCACATGTAACAAGATTTGGAAACACCGACAGGTTACCACAAATCTATGATAAAGCAGAAAAAAATAATTGTACCATCAAAAGAAATATGAAGCAATCACAAAAATTAAGAGTGGAATGCCACGAGAAACAAAAGTGCATACATATAGGTATTTTACTTGCTGCTTCGACCCACCCTCCGCATGAATAAGAATATACCCAAGATGTTTTTTTTCTCGGGTGGGACATCCGCATTATATACCATTATATATTACATCATCACTTATCAGGGCCCAGCCACGAATGGAAACAGGTGTTTCATGACGGAGGAAAAATTATTCGATTTCCTAACTAATGGCACTAACTACAGAAGTCCAAATGAGAACTACATTATAAATTTAACGCCACACTGTTGGAATTATTTCATCTTCATAGAAATGCCATCAACTAACAAGGAGGGAAATGCTGAGACACGGATCATGCATGATAACTAATACAATTTTACTTTTTTCGAGAAAACGCAAAGGACCTTTGCGTTTCATTTCATTGAAGAGATAGATAGTTGTTTACATCCTCCTAGGAGGCAGAGTACAAGAACAAAAGACATCAGTGCACATCCCAGGTGGATGGCAACACTACCCGTAAGCCCCGAGCCCTCGCCCTAGCCCAAGTCCTAAGCTCATCCTTGATGTTTTGCAACAGGAGGTGCATGGATGGTTGCGCTCCATCGAAGACGCATGAATTTCGTGTTTCCATGTCATCCATGGGACCGGGAGGGTGGCGGACGCGAGCCCTTTGCGGAGAGGCGCCGGCGTGTCTCGTTTTGCGCGGTGCCACCGGTCGAAGAGGCTAGGCTCGCCGTCCGGTGGTCCGGCGGTCATCCTCGGCCAGGCTAGGACCTCGTGCCACACCTGTCGGGTGAAGGGGCACTCCGAGTATGAGGTGGTGCATCGACTCGTCGCTTGGTCGCAGAGGAGGCGGCGCAGTGGTGGGGAAGGCCATGTCGGGCCGGGCGCTCCGCCGTCCAGGCATCTATCCATGTTTGCCGGCCAATGAAAGAACTTGACCTTGGGTGGCGCCCACGTCTTCCAAACCAATTTCCGGGAGCAACGGGCGTCGATCCGTGGAAGGTGGCTAGGTAGCATGAGTTGGCCGTGTAGGTTCCGGAGGCCGTCCACTTCCGGATTAGGCCGGTCCGGTTGGTCAATAAGCGCAGTGTCTTGGATCATGTGCCAGAGCGACAAGTACTGACCAATCTCGTGGATTCCAAGCAGCCCTTGGATGTCCCTCGCCCAGGCATTGTCGAGCATACCGTCTGCAACCGTTCTGGCCTTGCGACGTCTCTTGGGGATGCGGTTATGCAGCCGTGGCATCGGCTTCTTTATCGCCACCGCCACGTATCCATCTATCCTCCTAGAATAGCGCACGGCCGGCCGTTCCCAATACGCATGGTGGTCGAGGCAAAGAAGAGCGCCGCTCGTGGGCGGAGAACCGTAAGTCGAGGCCACTCCATGCACGGTTGTCGTCGGCTGCGGGATAGCCATAACCACCGTAGCCCGAGCGCAAGGCCGGCTCGCTCGATGTCCTGGATGCCTAGGCCGCCAAGGGAGATGGGGCGACGGACACGGCTCCGGTTACATGACAGGTGTCCTCCATTGGCCGCGGCTCGACCAGCCCGGAGAAATCCGCGTTTGATTTTTCGACCATCTTAAGGGCTTTTTGGGGGGAGCATATGCAAGCGGTTGGTGAATGGGGATGGCGCATAGGACCGATTTCACCATTGCCGGTCGACCGAGGCTTGCTCATGAGCCCCGCCTTCCGAGTTGGCGAGCGCCCGCCGATTTTGTCGATGACGGGCTGGAGGCTGCGCCGTGGTGGGCCTTCGTAGTGTCAAGGGGATGCCCGGGTAGGTGATTGGCAAAATCCACCACGGGGCAGCCCAAATGAGCAAGCGGCGGCGTGGCCGGCTCCGGGCTGCGGCGAAGGAGGCTTGCGGAGCTCTTGGCGAAGTTGACGTTGAGGCCGGAGGCACGACCAAAGAGGTGTAAGATTTCCTTGACCGCGTCAAGGTCGCCAGCGGTGGGGTGGCAGAAGAGAACGACGTCGTCAGCGTATAAGGATATAGGAGGGACGTCCTTCCTTGGGTGTAGTCGCTGCAAGATGCCAAGCTGGGCGGCGCGCTTGAAAAGCTTGCCGAGCACATCAACGAGCGAGGACGAAGAGGCTCGGGGTGACAAGGGGTCACCCCGCCTTAATCCACGCTCGGTGCCGGATGGGGGCCGGGCTCGCCGTTGAGCGAGGACGCGCGTGCTCGCAGATGATACAATTTTACTTAGCAGCTACCAAAGAATAACAATTCAACTCCTGCAAGACAAGTAAGACTGCTAGCACATCAAGAAGGCAGATTCTGAACAAGAACTAGTATGGCTGCTCCTACATATCGTAGTCTACAACGAGTAGAGAAAATTAAGGGAAATCAAAGGAAGCATACTAGTGTCATTGACCGGCTAGGTAGTAACTCAATGCATCTAAAAGCTAGGGATGAAGAGATGGAGCTAGGGAGTTAGACTTGAGACATATTGTAGCCGATGTTGATCTCCGTGCACCGGGGTTGCATAGGGTTGCATAGAGAGGCGCCGGCCGGTAGAAGAAGCAACAAATAATAAATAAGATAAGAAAGTGACAACAAGTAGTATCAACACCTAGAAAATCAGCAAATCGAAGCTAGAGCACCACAACACATGATGCAGCGAGTACAAATAGTAAAGCGCCACTAGCACCCGTAGCATATGATTAGAAGGTATGAGGTAAACTAGAAACACTCTGAACTCCTCATCACTTTTTCTTAAGTAAGCACCAACATATCATGGCAAAACATGTTATTAAAGGAATAGTCATTGACAAGTTGAAACTATACCACTGATTATGCTTAAACAACAACCACCCACATAGGAAAAAAAAATCGTCAGGTAACAAGATTTGGAGACATGGACATGCCATAAATTTATGCTTATGCAGAAAAAACCAATGCACCATCAAAACAAATATTTAGTAATCACATAAAAAAAAGTCGCCAAAAAGTATTTGTAATGACTAGACATACTAAAATAAACCACCAATACTTAGTCATTTATAAGTAATCATACATAATAAGAATACATCCACAACATGAGTCTATGCTATTGATCAATCAGCACATTTATTAGTCCATTCATCACAACACAAAGAGGGTGGTTGTAGGCGAGGCTAGTAAGAACGGTGAATAAGCGAGCGCTACTTCTGCAGCGGCGACTACGGCAGGCTGTCAGCGTCGAAACTGACCAACTACTCACCCGACGGCATGCAGCCACGCTTACGACTACGCCAGCTCCACCTTAACATGCTCGCAAAGGTCTCAGGTTTGATAGTAGATAAAATTCAGTCAGAGGGTTTAAGAAAAAGTACCAGAAAATCAAGAAAGAGCATGCATCATATAATAAATCTATTTCCATGTGCATCACCGCAGTGACACCAATAATTAAGGCACAAGCATACGCATGAATAATCTATCATAGTCATAATTAATAATTAATCACCGTGATGATGCTTTGAGCATAAATATGCAGAATTAAATATGTACACCCTAGCAACTAACTAGGAAGAGAACACTAAGACCGGATCATGCATGAAAAGTAATTTAATTTCTTAGCATATACCAAACAAAACCCATTCAATTCCTAAAAGATAAGATAGACTAACAACACATACAAAAGCCAGATTCTGAACCAGCACAAGTATGGCTACTCCTACACTTCATAGTCTATAGTAGAAGCGAGAGCAATGCAGGGGAAAATCAAATGAACACATACTAGTGGCGAGTGCCTAACTAGGCGGTAACTCAATGCATCTAAAAGCTATAAAATGCCACATGATCATAACAGAAATAGTAAGCCCAAGCTGAGCTATAGAGTTAAACACGAGAACAATTGTAGCCGATCTCGGTGCACGGGGTTGGACGGAAAGGCACCATGTTGCGGCAAGCGAGACCACCACTAGTCTACGACCATGCCTTCGGTGCAAAAGACCGTCACTCTGGTTCCGGGGGTGCATCCAAGGCTTGGGAGGACGTTCCGAGCAGCCGGAGCTCAAGCGAGCGACAAACCCCGGGTTCGGTATGCATCGCGTAGACACCAAAATCCGTGACCACGAATAGCTGCGGTGCATTTGCAAACAAACCTTAGTGAAAACTGAAACATAAATGACTAGTAGATTGTATGACCAAAAAATAATGTAAGATAGTATGCAAGCACTATGACGTCCAAATTCGTTTGCTTATATAGAAATCTATGTATGCATAAGCAGGAAAATAAATACAGGATAATGTACGTATAGGTTTCAACACTACAGCCTACGCATAACAAGCAGCTAATCGTCAAAAAGTGGAGTACATTATTTCATGGAATCTACTCCCCAATGCACACGATGAACAAGTTTTTTATTGAGTGCATAACAAAGTGGACCAACAGATGGCAGCAAACAAGTGACCACAAATAAAGTCATTCCACATCAATAGCTCAGTCTGTAGTTGAGCAAAAGGCCTATTAATCGAGAGCGCATCAGCCTCTTATGGAATGCCCAAAAGTCTTAGTGCAGATCAGAGTAGAGAAAATATATGTTTAACAACCCGGATCCCAAAGAAACTAAGGCAAAGTGCAAGCTCAATCACAGTTCATCCTACAAGATAATGGCACTCGCATTTCCTTTCAGAACCTGGTTTTACATTTTCATTATCCTTGCCTTTTAGAATTTGAGGGATTTCATGTAATGCTAAGCTTAGTTCTAGTAAAGCATCAGACCTAGTTTGGGAATCCCAGTTATTGAACTTCAACCAATCAAATGTGTAAGACTAATGTTAATTAGTTAAAGAGTAGAGGAGAATCACTGAGAGAACATACCATAAACTCTATAAAAATTATAATGTTTAATTTAATATAAAAAGCCAATGGTGATGATTGAACTCCCAGTTTTGTTTCCAGGAATTACTGTCAGTTATCAGGAAGTACTGTGCTAGTAGATGTGTCCAATGGACCCCAGACATGCTGTTCTCTAAGCTAATTGTTTTAATTTTTCATAAAAATCTTATGAACCAATTAAACAAACATCGATTATCCAATTACAATTAACTTTATCCTCCACCTTGTACAATAGTGAAACACTAGCTGAAATGCCAAGAAATCCAGATTACTATCTGCAGATGAATGCTGAACCGGACAACTGTCATATCTTGAGGGGCTCAGTGACAAGATGCAGGGGCCTTTTAAAATAAAAACACACTAAAGCATGATCCGAGATTATCATACATGACTTGGTAAGTACCACTCATTATAGACAGAAGTGACTTGCTGCATACTTTCATTCAGCAAATCCTACCCCTCTCTTCATACTGGCTCGAGTTAGTTGTAACACCTGGAAAAAAAGAGCAATGTTGCAAAACAAACAAGACTTAGCCACATCAACAACTATTCGAAAATTCAACCAGGTCATGAGACATAGTAGAAAAACGTGAAAGCATTGCACTTGAGTTTGTAGATAATTAAAATTTCCTATTACACAAATAAACAACGTTTTAGTATGCCTAGGCCCTAGCAACTCCATAGTCCATGGATAGTACACTCGTTTTCTTCCCATTCAACATGTTTGAGTCCATACTTCAAAACATGTTACAAGGTGCAACAGCAAAGGTTTATGGAGCTCACCGGGTAGCAGATGGCTGGGGAGGTGACCAGCAGCAGCATTCCGGTGAGGTGGCCAGCGGCAGGGGTTCGAGGACGTCGCCGGTGAGCTAGGTGGCCAGCGGAAGCAGTAGCTCTGGGCTGGCGACCACCATCTCTTCGTCCACTCCTTGCACCACGGCGAGCTCCTCCCGCCTGGCGCGGTCGCAGGCCGTCACCGGCAACCACGCCCGGCGACCTGGCTCCCGTCGGTGGGTGGCGAGCCTGGAGACTGGATGGAATATGGAGATGGGATGGAGGGGGAGACTAGCAAGAGATGGGGAACAAGGAGGAGGACCGGCCGGAGCTGGAGGAACCACTCGGCGGCGCCAGCAAGACGGAATCGTACTCGCCTAGAGTTCGTTGGGAGGGCTGCAAATCGAAGGATCCACGCCGTGGGTTCAGTGGAGGAGGAAGATCTGGTTTTCGGACGGAGGTCAGCGGCGCAAGGCCTTGCCGGAGACGGCCGGAATCGGCCTGACGGTGGCGGCGCAAAGGGGGTCGAACGAGAGCTGGGGAGGAGAGACGAAGCGAGTGAAGGAGCGTGGAGAGATGTGAGGAATCCTCTGGATCAATTTGGTCCAAAATTTCATCTCCGCGTCTGTGCCTAATTAAATCCACCGTGGGTTGCGAATCGATGGGAGCAATTAACCCACATTGCTTTACTTGCATGCGTAAAGACTAATACTCCTATGCCGAAAGTATAATTTAGCTAACAAAAGGCTGGTTATATTTTGTTTACTAAATTACTACTCCCTCCGTTCTACCGACGGTTCGTCTAAATTCGGATGTATCTACGCACTAAAGTGTGTCCAGATACATTTGAATTTAGACAAACTTTTGACATCAAAAAATGGATAGAGGTAGTAGTATAAATTTTATCTCAAAATGCATAATAGCCTAGTAAACCTGTATGGAGGGGTAGCTTATATTTAACCGCCGAGTTTTTAGTACAATATGGGCGCACAAAATCCCGTCGAACAAGGGGATGTGTTGCATTGGAGTGCGTCGCCTCTAACCGAGATTGTTAACGCATGAGCCTCAGTTATACCTAGCCATGGCCAACTCGGCCCGAATTTCCCGGGCCGGGCCGGGTAGTGCGAAACGATGAACTAAGGGAAGAGGCCCGACTTGGTTTCGGGCTTTTTGGTTAGGTCATGCTTGTGCCTAGTTTTTCGCCTCGGGTTTTCTTCGGCCCAATCCGAAGCCCGACTCGGCTCGACGCGTGTCCAAGTATAGCCTTAATGTAGACGGGCCACGTTGTCTACATGCGCGCCGCTGCTCCGACCACTTGGGCATATCTTTAGGGGTAGAGAAACGCCGACCTAGGTACATCCCGATTGAACCCTACCACACATTAATGTGCGGGACCCGATTCCAAGGTAGTGAAAATCTACAAGAAACATCCATCAGCCTTACTACCATAGAAAACATGGTTCTTAAGCCTTACAAAACTTGTTTCCCTATCTCTTCAGGACTGAGGTCTTCATGTGGTCACGTGTACTATGAGGTAGAGCACTAATCAACTAAAAAAAAGTCGGTGGTGAATAAGTTTCACTCAAGACTGCCTTCTGCCCAATGCCATCGCATATGGCTCGATGCCTTCCTCGACATTGATGGTGATTTCATGCATGTAAATTTACTTAAAAAGTGGTGATTTCATGTGAATTTTATCTTTGTTTGTATTTCGATAGGTAATAGGAATAGGAACATCCTCAAAAGAGACCAAGTTCTTACAAAGGTTAGTTAAGTGGCCTTAAAGTAGGAGTTTTGCACCATAAGTCTAGATTTTACTATAGGGGTGGTACTCTTTGTGTACAAAGTGCCACTTCAGAATTTCCATCTATTGGCATTTCCTCTTTACATCACCCTTCACATACCCATGGTGGTTCATGTGACTTTTCTACTTTTGTCGTTTATAGGAATGTAAAAACCTCAAAAAAGAGGCCAAGCATTTACAAGAGTTATGTTGGCGGGCACAAAGTGGAGTTTTGCACTGTAACTCCATAGTCTTATATTATTGAAGAAAGTGCCACGTCGGAGTTGTGTATAGGATTTTCCTCTTTGAACCACCCGTCTATGCTCAAATAACGACACCATTAAAGAGGAGGGGGAGGTTTAAAATCCTTCCTCACGCTCTTTTAGGTCAGACCCTATCCCATGGTGCACATGACGTCTACCGCACATCAATGTGCCCGGTGACCTCTTCGTGAAAGATTGTGAAGAGAACCGGGCTTTTCCTTCGTGGAGCTTGTGAAGTGTTTGTGGAGCTTGCCATCTTCGGAGTGGAGGAAAAGCTAGCCATACGGGAAATGCCTTTGTCCTTCGTAGTTTTGGCTTGGAGAAGAAGGTGATCCTTCGTGGCATCCAGGAGACCTTCGTGGTAGCCCGCATCTCCGCATCTCTCCAACGTGACGTACTCGTGACGTGTGGGGTAACACGAGAATACATCTTCGTCTCTGCGTGCCTCGGTTATCTCTATATACCCGAGTTTACTTTCCTTGTGATAGCCATCATGCTTGGAGTATTTATATCTTGTTTTTTATTTTGTTACATATATCTTGTGCCTATCTTGCTTAGATTGAGTTGTTGTTGCTGCACTTAGTTGAGCCTAGCATATTTAGGTTTTGTGCTTTGCAAAATAAACATTAGTCTAATTCCGCATTAATTCGTACAAGTTAAATTCGTAATAGTTTTTAAAACGCCTATTCACCCTCATGTAGGCGACATCTCATCCTTTCATAAACACCCCTCATCTTCAACCGATCGACGAAACAAACAATGGTGCTAGCTAGCTAGAAACAAAATGAGTATCCATTTGATCGAAACAAGTTTCGGGGTTGCATTTATCGAAAAGCAACGGCGTGGAAATGGAATGCGTTTGGGGAGGAAGCAAGCTAATTGTGTGTTTGGAAGGAATTTGTTGTATATATATTAGTGAACTCGGGGGAGTATATATTATAATAATGATGGAAACTGACACAGTATTTTCATGCATGGCTCGGGAGGTTATATCGATCGGCAGAGTTTTGTTTTTATTTGCCACAATTGGGTAGGATGATGAGGTTCGTGCAACAAGTTTGGCCTGAGTAATATATTTTGACATGAGGTTGGTACAAATTGAAGTTAATACTACTAGACTAGAAGCAGCAAAGAGTGATTTAGAAGGATGAGTTAATTAGGTAGAGGTTGTGGGCCAGCTATACACGTACACGTACGTGTGATTTGGCCGGAACTTGCACACGTGGACGATACACACGTACGTGTGTTACGCTGCAGTACCAAGAAATAAAAGGTACTAGTAGACCCGATGGATTAGCTGCGGCCGGCAAGTCGGATCCATCGTGTTTTTTTGTACGGCCAAGTGCACGTTAATGAGTCGATTGAAGTAATCAACAAGAAAAAAAATGTTGTAGCTAGAGCCTGGATTATTATTCCATTAATTAATAATCCCACTCCACCTAGGGAATGCATGAAGGATGAGAGCGAAACGAGGCGATTCATGCCGGCTGCCGGGTGTGCTTCTTCGATTCCAGCACCATGCGCATGCGCGAGGAGATAAATGAAAGAAAAGAAAAAAAACACCGGCATTACTTCGCGTGAGAAAAAAAAAGTTTACGGGCTTTTGTCATCGCTCCGGGCTTCCGGCGGCGACCGCACTTCTCTCTCTGGCGCAGCGCGTAATTAATTCGAACGCAAACACCAATCCCTCTTTTCGCGCTCCGTTAATTAATTCTGGTTGGTGCGAGAAAATACCCACCTTGGGCGGTGGAGTAGTCTCACGGATGTGGTCGCCCGACTCGCCGAGGATGGGGCTCGCATTCCGCATGCTCCTCCTGGGCCGACGGGCCGGTCATCAGCCAGCACGTCTGGAATACGAAAGAGAAACCCACGACACGTTTTTTCAGGTGGGCTCCACGAGCGTGGGTGCGCCATAGATGGTTTCCGAGCACACGTATCCTTTTCCAATTGAAGCGCCACACTTCTTTCCGTCTCGATCACAACCAAGCTCCCGCCTGCAGCTTCCCTCTTCCCTTCCATGCCAATTAGTATGTCAGGCAGTAGCCAATAGCCGCCGGGTGCCCGGCCGGCCGGCGACGACCAGGAGGCGAATTAAGCAGTGCCCGCGCGTGGCGATGGCGGAGCCGTCGATGAAGCGCCTGGCGCGCCTGGCGATCACGGCGCTGCTCCTCGCCGTGATGGCGATCTCCGCCGTCGCGCTGCTGCTGCTCGTCTGCCCCTCGTCGACCCTCTGCTCGGCGGCCGCCGGGTGGTCCGCCCTGCTGGCGGCGCCCAGGACGTCGAAGCTCCGGGCCTGCGGGGGCACCGGGGCGTGCGACATCTTCGAGGGGAGTGGGTTTGGGACGACAGCTACCCGCTCTACGACTCCAGGGACTGCCCCTTCCTCGACGGCGGGTTCCGGTGCTCCGAGAACGGCCGCCCGGACGCGTCCTACACCAAGTGGCGCTGGCAGCCGACCTGCTGCGATCTCCCCAGGTAATTGATTCCAAACTTCCAACTCGTTGCTACTTCGCCCCATGCCATGCGTTCTGTCTGTCTGGCCTGAACGGTTGAACCCCTTCGTTTGCGTCATTCGCAACTGCAGAATTATTGTTAGCCCACCGAGCCAAGTAAACTCAAATTGATCATCTCACGAATTCGTAGTACGGAAGGGAATCTTGTCATGATGTGTAGCTTTCCCGGATGATGAAACTGAAACCTTATACAATTGGTGATGTTGATATACGCTAAAATCCACCCAAAAAACAGTTGTTGCACTAATCATTACTTATTGAGAAAATCATCTTCGATCGACTTGAGTAATGAGACTTTTCGTCACTGCCAATATATTCCAGTACTACATATATCCAATTCCAAGATTCTGTGGCGTGCAACCTACCTAGCTAGGCTGCAAATCGTGTCTTATCTGGTTCTTGTGGTTTTGGGCCTAGGCACAGTCTGAATATCCGTACACTATATATTCTAGGAATAACCTATGTCAATTTCGAATTTAATCATGTACTCCTTACTTTGATTCCTCAGATTTGATGCTCAACGTATGCTCGAGAGGCTACGGAACAAAAGAGTGGTATTCGCCGGGGATTCGATCGGAAGGAACCAGTGGGAGTCTCTGCTTTGCATGCTCTCTACCGGCGTTTCAGACAAGAGCGCCATCTATGAGATCAATGGCAGACCCATCACCAAGCACGATGGCTTCTTCATATTCAGGTTTAGAGACTACAATTGCACCGTGGAGTACTACAGATCTCCTTTCCTAGTCCCTCAAGGTCATGGACCAGCTGGAGCACCCAAGTTTGTTAAGAGCACTATCAGGGTGGATTCCATGGATTGGATGTCTGGCCGGCGCAAGTGGAGAGACGCTGATCTGTTAATCTTCAATTCTGGGCATTGGTGGACCAAGGACAAAACAACCGAATGGTAAGCACGTTTTCATATACTAATATTTTTTAGGAAATTGCACACTGAAGGAGTTATCTTTGGCTGGTTAAACCTGTCACTTTGTGACAAATGCTTAGTTCAACTTCAAAGTGTCATTAAAAAAAAGATGTGGCTCAACTCTTTTTTCCCTTGTTTGTATAATTGCTTTACCATCATAGTGGCACCATGATCTATTATAGAACTCGGCTCATACATGCATACTCGTATACCAGGGGTGCCTACTTCAGAGAAGGAGATGAGGTGAAGATGGATATGAGCGTCAATGATGCTTACGGAAGATCAATACGAACAGCTGTTCGACTGGCTTCACGAGAGAAGTTAACTCGACCAAAACCCAGGCCATCTTCCGGACCTATTCTCCTAGTCACTTCAGGTCCGTACCAAAGCAAGGCATAGCTACTAGCTAGTGTACCATAACTGAAAAGTCACTCACCGTGTGTTTCCCATAATCGATCACTGTCTTCTTTTTTCTGCAGCGGTGGTGACTGGAATACCGGAGGGGACTGTCGACTGGAAACACTTCCGGATAAGACACCGGTTAAATCGATGGAGCAATGGGCCGACATGCTAAAACCCGTCATCGATGTTCTAGGGAGCAACAACGAGGCCCAAGCTGGCTGGGTTGGATATACTGGATGTGACTCGGATGACGGCCCAACGAAAAGACGGCCACCTCTCGGTCTTCAGAAATTCTGCAAGTTCAAGGCAAGCCTTTCTGAACAAAACATCAGAGGTCAAAGAGGTGGAGGATTGCAGCCACTGGTGCCTGCCTGGTGTCCCTGACACCTGGAATGAGCTTCTCTACGCCCTCGTCATGAGAAGGCAAATGAGGTTGGACCGAAATGACACCGATTCTGAACTGAACACTGACTGGCAAAGTGTAGGGGATATATCTACCTGATGCTCTCCTGCTGAAGAGGGGATTTAGTGCAGTAGGTTATACTATCCCAGTTCTAAAATAAGTGTGTCAATTTTGTTAGGTGTGAATGTATCTAGACACATTTTAGTTGTACGTATACCTGTATCTAAAAAAACCGAGACACTTATTTTGGATGGAGGAAGTTAACCTTAGTATTAGTAAGCTGATGAAGCCGACCACATCGAATACAACCAGTCAGTCAGCGAGAGATCGCACATATTCTTGCCAGGTTCGAGGTCAGAGCGTGCACGTGTAGATAGGCATATATACATGTGAATTAGTTGCCTGTGATGAGATGCTGATAGTCCACTTCCAATTAGAGTGTATTAGTATTACTAATCACCAACTCGTGTACGTGGAGATGTTGAGAACAAAACACATTACTCAGAATTGCTATGATAATTAAGTGAACTCCACATTTTAAACAATATTTTGCTGTTTGCATATTGGGACATATATTAACCGAGGGAAATTGGGAAATCCATTTTGGCTCATAGGTCTAGATGCATCCACTGTTTCAAAAACCTAGTTTGAAATGTCTAAAAATTATTGGGTGTACATCTGGAAATATAATGATCGCACACAAAGTTTCGTGGATTTTTTTAATTATTATGACTTGTCTAAAAAAGACAATTTCTAGTGCTCTACATGAGAAAATTTAATGGTAAATAGGTCTTCAATTAGTAGTACTCTCTCCCATCCAAAATAACTTTGAAGCTTTACTTTCAATTTAGAGTAAATTAAATTAAAGCCTCAACACTTATTATAGATCCGAGTTAGTATTTTCTTTTTCAGATAGAAGCAGATTCATTGACTTTGCTGCTCTAAGCTACCAGCGAAGCCTTGCTCATCTGACCTCCATTCCAGATCCAAGCACATGATTTACTCAAATTTTGAGTTCAAAAATAATTCTTCCTAGAAAAAAATATATCAGAAAGTTGCGTAAGTCTGACATATTTGATTATGTAACCATGTTTACTTTGATCTCAAAAGGCTATTTGATTAAGTCTTAGGAGTTCAACACCAGTCATCACTCGCCAGCACGTCCGAATAGGAAAAAGATATGCGAATGGGATTTTCTGATTTTGCCAGTCCTGATTTTGGGTCATTGGTAGCCAGGTCCCGCATCAAGTGGCCCCTACATTTCAGTGACTTAAAAGTTAGGAAAAAGTTAGAGCATGTCTAACAGTCCCTTACTTTTCTGCTCCGTATATCGTGATTATTTCGCCCCGTATAAAAAAAAATGCTCGTCGATACACCGTTCCGTCTAGCAGACCCCGTATTTCACCCCGTAAATTCGTAAATTTAAAACCCCGGGAAACTTGTTCATATTCATAGTTCGTCGATCATACATACGGATCAACGTATATACATACAAAATGCGCGATCCTAAATGGATCGCGACTTCTAGTCGGAGATGTCGACGATGTACGCGTCCGCCTCAGCCGCTGCCTCCCGCAACTGCGCCTCCTCTTCCTCCTCCGCCCTCTTCCTCTCGGCGTCATCCTTGAGGGACTCTTGTATCGCCTTCAAGAAGTCGGGGTCGTCGTCCTCCTCCTCCTCGCCGGCGAGCGGAGCTCCTCCGCCGCTGGTGCTCCCGATGCTCGCGTTCCAAGCCGCCTTCGCCCGGCGTTGGCGCTCCCACTCGGCGCGCCACTCCTCGAACTTGGGGCCGCTCATCGGCTTCATCGGCGGATCCTGGTGGTACCAGCGCCCGTCCGCCGCGAACTCAACGAGCTTCGGTGGGACGTACGCGGCGCCGGCGTACCTGCAGGCAGCACGGCGGCTCCCGGCGGCGGATCTCTTGCATTGGAGACGCCACGCGTCCTCCATGTTGTCCGGCGAGCGGGATCGCTTCGATCCGCTCGCCGGCGAGGCGGTACTGCGGCGGCGTGCATCCATGCCGAAACTGTGGTGAAATGTGGAGCTAGGTAGTGAGGGATTGCTCGCCGGAGCAGGATGGAGGAGGCGGCGGCGCACCTGCGCCCTATATAAGTAGGGGGCAGCGGGGCCGATTTCCTGGGCCCCGTATTCCACCGAAATGGGCCCGCCCGAATACGGAGCCTGCTAGATGGCCCAAACCGCGCCTGCCCCATATCCCACCGGAATTTTACGGGGTGGGCGGGTTATAAGGGGCCTGCTAGACATGCTCTTAGAAAGGCAAATTCAGAGAATCCGTGCGTGAGGAGTGCATGATAGATGCGTGAGACGAATGATCGATCACCGGATACAGATGAAATGCTACAGAGCACACGCATCGTTTTCCAGCTCAAGCTACTAGGTGGCAGACACGTCAGCTCGCTTCGCCTAATTAATCCCGTTTCGATCGATCACTCTACGGATCAGCTGCCTCCTGCGTGGCGCTTCTTCCATGTATCCTATGTCAGCCGTGAAATTGTTGACGTTGTCACACCCTCTCTAGAAAAGTTCGTAATCTTCGACAGGGAAACCGCTTGCCGAAGCAAGTGTGTGCAGCGACCCTTCGCTGACTATTGGAATGAAGGAGTAGATCACGGACCGGGCTTCGCTGTACATGTTACTGATGCCCGTATAATTACCTTCCAAAGAAAGCATGTTCCTTAGCACTCAGGGTGGGCATTCGGTTTTAACCGAAATTTCGGTTCGGTTTTTGCGGTTTTTGAACAAATTCGGTTTTCAAAAATGGTAACCGAAATTGGCATGAAAATTTAGGAAACCGAAGATTCGGTTAACCGACAAATTCGGTTCGGTTTTCGGTTAAAACCGAATGAACCTACTCACTTGAACAAATAGTAGGCATCACCGAAGAAAGCAAATAGTGATTGACATATCAACACAAAAAGCATCAACTGCGCAAGAAATCGACAAATGAGCACCAATCGTGGAGGGATGCTATTTGGTAGGTGGAGGGATGCTATTTGGTAGGCTGCAGCACTCGTGGTACAGGTGCATCACTCGTGAGCGATTAAAAGGGGTAGCTAAGACTTCGAGTGACGTGTTCTATTATGCAGGCTTCACGCTATATTCAGAAAAAGCTAGTACATCAAAGACCAAAGTCATACATTGAATGAACAATTTTTGGAATATCAAACGCAATTGGGCTTCTATGGAATGATCGGTTTATGCACAAATTGATGGTAGGTTACTCAATTCGGTCATTCGGTCTTGTTCGGTTGGTGGGGCTAAAAACCGAATTCTACCAAATTTAATTCGGTTAGTATAAATGGAAACCGAAAAATAGCGGTTAATGGAAAAAATCGAGATTTAGGTTAGTTCGATTTCGGCTTCGGTTCGGTTTTCGGTTTGACGGTTTTTATGCCCACCCTGACTTAGCACATCTCTCTTTAATTAATTAGTCTGGCCGGCTGTATGATTGTGAACTCTTGATAGTGCTGACCACTACGCATCTCCAGCTAGCATTAACTAGGCTAGCGTGGTGCTCAATCGGCGACGACTAACTAACAAGCACCGGCTGCGGCCGGGGAGGCGGGCCGGAACCGCCCGCGGCGATATGTTGGGGCTGGCTGTGAAGCGGCTGGCGCGGCTGGCGATGGCGATCACCGGGCGGCTGGAGAAGGCCGGAATGGTGCTACTCCTCACCGTGATGGCGGCCTCCGCCGTCGCCGCCGTGCTGTTGCTGCTCGCCTGCCCCGCGTCGCCCCGCTGCTCGGTGGCCTTCGGGTCCGCCCTGTCCGCGCCTAAGAAGCTCTGGGGTTTCGGCTTCTCCGTCGCGCCCAAGACGTCGGCGTTGGACTCCGGCGAGTGCGACATCTTCGACGGAGAGTGGGTGTGGGACGACAGCTACCCGCTCTACGAGTCCAGGGACTGCCCGTTCGTGGACACGGCGTTCCGGTGCTCGGAGAACGGCCGCCAGGACACGTCCTACGCTAAATGGCGGTGGCAGCCGTCGCACTGCAATCTTCCCAGGTTGGTTCAAATCCATTTTCTACCATCTACTGCTTCCCTTTATTCTTCCGCGGGATCATTCTTTAGAGGCCGCATCAAAATTGACATCCGACACATTCGGTGGATTTTCATGATGATTTGGACTTGATTTAAATCCTTCTGCAAATATCACAATAGATCTTCGGACGCTGGATGTTATACATGGTTTTTTTTCATAATAATATACAAGGGTTAATGTTATGAGTGCGCAAAAATGGAGGTCAAGCTTAATTGTAAAATTTTATTTATAGTCTAAATTTAGATTTTTTTTTTGATCTGGGCAATGATGATGTAGTATCTTAGAACCTTGCAAATCTTGATGTGATTTTTTTTCTGTATTCTAAGCTACACGATATTGACAAAATCTGACCAATTTATAATTCTGAAATATGCCTCTGGGATTCTACCCGATAGCTTGTTTTCACCAAGGAGTAAGTTTGACATCTTGGATAATTTCCCAAACTCATCAGGAATGGTTCCCTCGAGGTGGTTATACATCAGAATAATATGTTCTAGAGAAGTGATATTACCAAGGCCTGGTGGGATGTCCCCGGTAAGACCATTGTAGGGAAGCCACAAACGTGTCAGATTGGAGAGAAGGGCTATTTCTGCAGGGATTTCACCCACCAATAAGTTCCTAGAGAGGTCCAACACCCTTAAGCTGGAGCAGTTTGTGAGTGTCACTGGAATACTCCCCTGCAGTGAGTTGTAACTCAGGTCAAGAAACATCAGCTCTTGCAGGCGGCCAAGATGAGGTATCTGACCAGAGAACTTACTTCCAGAGAGGTTAAGAGAAGCAAGATATGACATGTTTCCAAGGGAAGGAGAGATTTTCCCAACCAAACCCTGCTCAGGTAGGTCCAGCGCCTCAACGCGATCAGGTTGTGTGAGGCTGCACTTCACGCCCTGCCAGTTGCAGAAGTGGGTACTGGTGTTCCATGAGCTCAAGGCTCCTTTCGGATCGTCGGTGATGGCGCGCTTGAAATGAAGGAGTGACAGCATATCCGTATCGTTCCCAAGGAGGACAGTGCAAACACTGCTCCCAGCTCCATAAGACAATAGCAACAACGCCAATACTATGAGCACAGAGAGTTCCATGGCATATCTTTATGGCTCACTGCTTTGTATGGCAAAATTGGAGTTTAACTCTGCATGATTCGCTTATAACAAGATCTGAAAGAAGCGAAGTAAGGTAAATGAAAGTTGAGGAAAGTATCCATGAAGAAGAGAAGAAGCGAGTGCACCTCACCCAGCCACATCTTATTGACTTCGGTGGAGATGAGTGTTGTCGTTCACACTTCGGCGAGTAATTAAGTAGCTCGGAGACTGAGTTGGCGTTACAGAGCATCCACCGTTTAATTTTCATGCTTACATTGACAGCTTTGACTCCTTCACAAATATATTCTACTACGGTACTGCCGGCCAGCCTAATTTGTTTTAAGCAAACTCAGGCATGTATGCATGGTATATCCCCATCCCTTGTCGCTTGTACACTTTGTTTGGAACACCACGAGCTTTGCAACGAGTAAACCTTGATGATGTGATGCCGTATAGTTCAAAATAAGGGTTTATAACAAGATCTGAAAGAAGCGAAGTAAGGTAAATGAAAGTTGAGGAAAGTATCCATGAAGAAGAGAAGAAGCGAGTGCACCTCACCCAGCCACATCTTATTGACTTCAGTGGAGATGAGTGTTGTCGTTCACACTTCGGCGAGTAATTAAGTAGCTCGGAGACTGAGTTGGCGTTACAGAGCATCCACCGTTTAATTTTCATGCTTACATTGACAGCTTTGACCCTTTCACAAATATATTCTACTACGGTACTGCCGGCCAGCCTAATTTGTTTTAAGAAAACTCAGCCATGTATGCATGGTATATCCCCATCCCTTGTCGCTTATACACTTTGTTTGGAACACCACGAGCTTTGCAATAGTAAACCACTATCAGTACTTCTGAACATCTCAAGTACCGTATTTTAGTATATTTCTACTTATTTATATCTTTCGGAATGCGCGTGGGACTGGTTATTTGCAAGGAACAGTTCCGACAACTGGGAGTTATTGCCAATTGAACTTGGAATCTGCCCTGTAAAGTTGTTCTGTTGAAGATACAACCCTTGTAAACTAGCAAGATTTCCAATCCACCCATCAATTGGCCCAGTAAAATTGTTTTCTTCTAGTCCTAGTTTAGTTAGTCTATGGAGGTTTCCTATGCTTGATGGAACTAATCCATATAGCATGTTTCTAGCAAACACGAGATTGTCAAGATTAGACGAGAGGTTGCCTACAGAATTTGGCAAGACTCCTTGTAGCCGATTTCCATAGATTGAAAGCATCTCTAGAAGAGTACAGTTGCTCAATGCGTCCAGGAATTCCCAGCTCCGACTGTCATTTGCTTCAAGACTATTTCCATCGAGACCTAGCCTATTGAGCTTCCGAAGTTTACCAAGAGAAGGTGGGATTTGTCCTCTAAACCCACTATTATATGACAAGTTTATTTGCTGTAGCTCAGATGCATTGCCTAATGAGTCTGGGATAAGACCATCCAGCATGTTACCACCCAAGAAAAGAAGTTGAAGGTTAGGGAGAGCATCACCCATGTTAGATGGTAGAGAGCCAACTAACATATTCATCTCCAAGGCTATTTGACTCAGCAGAGAAAGATTAAAGACGGCCTCTGGGATTCTACCCGATAGCTTGTTTTCACCAAGGAGTAAGTTTGACATCTTGGATAATTTCCCAAACTCATCAGGAATGGTTCCCTCGAGGTGGTTATACATCAGAATAATATGTTCTAGAGAAGTGATATTACCAAGGCCTGGTGGGATGACCCCGGTAAGACCATTGTAGGGAAGCCACAAACGTGTCAGATTGGAGAGAAGGGCTATTTCTGCAGGGATTTCACCCACCAATAAGTTCCTTGAGAGGTCCAACACCCTTAAGCTGGAGCAGTTTGAGAGTTAATCAAGATTGTTATAACTGAGGTCTAATAATGATAGTTGCTGAAGGTTCTCAAAACTTGATGGTATGGGACCGTGGAACTGGTTATTTGCAAGGAACAGTTCCGACAACTGGGAGTTATTGCCAATTGAACTTGGAATTTGCCCTGTAAAGTTGTTCTGTTGAAGATACAACCCTTGTAAACTAGCAAGATTTCCAATCCACCCATCAATCAGCCCAGTAAAATTGTTTTCTTCTAGTCCTAGTTTAGTTAGTCTATGGAGGTTTCCTATGCTTGATGGAACTAATCCATATAGCATGTTTCTAGCAAACACGAGATTGTCAAGATTAGACGAGAGGTTGCCTACAGAATTTGGCAAGACTCCTTGTAGCCGATTTCCACAGATTGAAAGCATCTCTAGAATAGTACAGTTGCTCAATGCGTCCAGGAATTCCCAGCTCCGACTGTGTTCGGTGCTCGCCAGAAAAGTATTAAATCTTTGTTACCCAAGTGAAACCACTAAGATAATGGTTGTTTTTGCGGGAAATCATGTTTTGTCAGGTCCTTATGTTGATGAATAGCAACTACTCAGGAAGGAGGCGCAGCTCCGGGAAGCTGCGGCGGAGAAGCGGGCGGCTCCGGACCCGCACTCGGCCTGGGAGGAGGCCCTGTGGTCGCCATGGCTGGAGTCCCCGGCGCGGTCGAGCCACAACAGCGCCTCGCCGCCCGGGGACGACGTCGACGCCGCCGACGACGAGGCCCACACGGACTAGGCGGCGCACCGGCAGCCACCTCGTCCTTTATTTTTTTTTAATTTTAAAGCCATATAGAGCGCTTCTCTTGGTAGTTTCAATTTTCCCAAAATAGGGCTTATGTAAAAATTTACCCAAAATAGGGCATATGCTTAATGAAATTTCGTTTAGTTTACATTTTTCCTTTGTTTTCGATTTTCTTCACATTTGCGTGTCCTAATATTGACCTCTTCAGGGGCTCAGTTCTTCTACGATGCGCACGCGTGGAGCTAGGATTCCCCAACTTTCAACCTGAATTTAAGAAGCTCTCGGCCAATATAAAATCCATCATTTTCAACTCGATTTCTAGAAGGAAAAAATCGCACCTCGGATTTTATAGGGTGCAGTGCCATCACCGGCGACGGAGAAGAAGGTTGCGACGCCCTAACCGTCGACGAAGACGGAAGTGGTCCTCGCCATCAGCGGCCAGATGCGTCGTCGCCCTCGCCGGGCCAGCGGGAAGGGAGTTGGGGGTCGCTGGGCTACTGCTCAATGCGTCCAGGAATAATCAAAGAGCAGTTCGTTCATGCAAAAATGTGAGGACAAGGATCGATGGTGGATCCGGTCGAGTACCTCTTTGTGTTGTTCCTCTTCAACCTGGCCAGGCCGAGACGACAACATCCCTTGTCAGCCATTATTTCAACGTCCCTTCAAATCCCCCACCCTCCGCCACTTCCTGCCCGCTCGCCCATCCATGCCGCATCACCAAGAAACAACACAAGACATCAAGATCAAATTAAGAAGTTGTGCATGATGGAGCTTTCCCTCCTCTCCTCGACAAGTAAAAGTCTAAGTCTAAGTCTAAGTCACACGCGCTCCCCGCACGCGGCCTCTGACCATGGCTTTGTACTTATAGAGAAGCAAGAGTTGAGGGAAGAGAGGTGAGAGGCATTTCGGATCTGCTTGGGTCAAGGAAGGAGAGAGATCAATACAATACGTGTCAACACTATTGATCAGGTCTGCCGATTGGCCGGAATAGTAATCACACGGATCCATCTTCTCTTAGCCATCCGATAGACATTGGGATGAGATCGAAATGCCTCCGAGATAAGGGCTTGTGTGAGTAACTCGGAAACTAGGTCCCCGAGATTATCAATGATACCTTAATTTGCATTTACTTGTACAACTGGCATGGCTTGTTGGGACTTGCAGTTAGAGCTAGAAGAGGAAGGTCCTCCGTTAATTGCTTGTTGGGAGATTGGGCCCGGTTGATCTAAAAAAAAAGGTTGATATGGACAAGTGCCCTTTAGAAAAAAGGGACAATTTAATGGTATAAACAAATATTTATTTTACTTTTCTGATCAAATCATAAATAGTTGTCGCCCCCACCAATTGATCGAGAAGGAACATTTTCAGGAGAAAATAAAAATAGTGTGGATTCGAGGAGGCTCTCTCTTCGGTTCATGCTAGTGCCCCTGTGTTCATTCCTATTAAAATTAACTTGATGTCACCCCAACCAGCTGCTATTGGTTCTTTATGTCATCTAGCAAGTAGTAATCAGTAGGACATAATTTTCTTGATAACAAATATAGCGGGGGCATCACTTTACAAATATGACTAGATTTTCATTTCGGTAGATTTACAAATAAGGATAAATAAACTTATCAATTAGACACTGCAAGAGTATACTGGTTTTATCTCGAACATCAAGTTCAAATACAAATCAATAGTGCATCTTGATGGTCTTGGTTGATCGTCGAAAACAAAAAGAATGTCATGTGATCATCACTTCATGCATTTACTAAAATCAAGATTCTTGGAACAATACAATGAGCTTGTGCATGCAACCAGCATTACCCGGCTCCTAACAATGGGGAAGCTCTCATCTCATCACTATTTTGAGTATTTTCACAGTTACATGACTCAAGGATAAAACCAAGATTCACAGATAAACTACTCTTCCAGCAACAACAAAATTACAGCTCAAGGAACTACATCCAGGATGGGCAGCAAGAGGCGGAAGTAGTCACTGCCGCAGCAAGTGACGCTCTCTTCTCCGTCCGCTTCATCATCCTCACAAGCAAGACACACGTATATCCATCTAACGCCTTCTCGTGTTGTTTATTAGTATGATAGGCTTATCTAGAAAAAATGAGATATCAAATGTGAGACAAACAAGATGAAGTCAGCAGGTACTTGAGAAAAATGTTGTGCATGCATATGCCTACGGTACTGCATGAGCTATATATGGGGAGTGTAAACAGTGACTAAAACATGCATGCAGTAAACATAGATATCAACACACTAGATCTAATTCAATGTTAAACCTAGTTGGTAGCTTTGTGAACCCCCAAGATAAATAGTGAAGAATGGGAATAACACCATGTCGATGTCAGCTATCAGTTGTTGTCACATGTTCATTTATTTTGTCTGCTCAAATAATATATGTGCTCTCACATACCATGATTAACTCTAAATCAAACAAGAAAAATGCAATGTATTTACCAAATACACACTAGGATACAATGTATCGAACACCGACAGCTATAGAGAGTGGGATACGAATAAATCATGCACTCGCAATGCAATAACTAGATGCTACGTCCTTTCATCTTTTTTCAACAAAAGAGACAGCACTAGAAGTAAAAGCAATGTTTGGAAGCGTCCTTCAGCTTTCAAAAGAGAAAGGTATGGCCAAGATCGGAAGAGCATAATAAAGAAAGCACATTATTTAGTTCATTCACATTTATTTAGTATAAGTAATCAAATTCAACAACGACGGCCCTAGCTCTACAAGTATTTATTTCAGTTCAACGTAACGTGGGAGTGCTAACACAAAATCAAATAGCAAGTACTAACCAGGTAACATTCAGAACCATAGAACAACAATGCGGGGCTACTAACACAAAATCATGAAGTCCATTGGCTTCCTAAGAATACTAGCACCAAGACCTCTAATGGCCAATACAAGATATCATACTTTTAGCAACATAATTCAGAAACCTAGCTAGCCAAATAGCCATCATCGCCATAATTCTAAATGATATTGAGAACGGAAGCATAACATAGCCACAAGAAGGGGGCATGATATTGAATGGGTGGACCGGGATCTCACCATAGAGGTCGTAACTGAGGCCGGGCCTCATCAGTTTCTCAAGCCGAGCCATGTCCCCTCCGAGTGCACCAGGCCAAGCAAAACCTGCAGATAAAAGAGAAGACATTTTTTGAAGGGCTAACAGAGAAGACATCATTAAGATGGCATTACCAATACAATCAATTGCACAGGAAACATAGCACAATGTTGAGGATCAAACTTAAGAAGTTAGATATCAGTTTAGCAACAATTTTTCGCATAATAGCACCTTCCTGTCAGTAAACCATGAAAATAAACATATACACAGAGTTACCGGACGTGGAAAGTTAGACAAAACAACATGCAAAACACAAGGAGGTAGCAAGGAGGTAGCACTGCCTACTATCACTTGTCGTTACAAGAATCAAGATATGTGTAAGATGTGCATCATCGGTGTAGTTGAATCATCTCAAATAGTTAAATTGCCCTCATTTGTGTGTTCGTATTACAGCAAAGCATCGCATGCATCAATTAAGTGGTGATCATTTGGTAGGAGAGGATTACGAGTGATCAAAATATTAGAACCTGTTTCGTTAAGTCTTCAACCAATACATTACCAGCAGGAGTCACCACATGCAACTGCAATCACCTGATATCAGAATCATGGATATATGTAAACATATAAAAATTATGGGAGCTGTGTGTTCGTACTACAACTTCAAGCTCGTACTACAACTTCAAGCTCCAGCTAAACTCATGTTTGTTCCAAGATGGTAAACATGAAACCAATTGCATCCAACCATCAAGCCACATCAGGCGTACCAAAAGACACCCACAACAAACTTACAAGATAGCTATCAAAGAGTAGAACGAAGCAAGACATGAGTGTTTTTAACACCTAGTTACTGTTACCGTCCCAAAACTGATGAAAAGATCAAGATACACGACCAACAAGACTTTACCACCACATACCAAAAGCTCTAATGCACCCATAGAGTGCTTCGTACCCTTGTTGGCGACATCAGGGGTGGACCTGTAAAAGAATCAATGATATGATAAGATCAGGTTATAAATTGCAAGACCAGCACATGTGTCTTAAATGCTAACAATATGACCATCTAAATTAAACTAGATCAAAAATAAAAGAAAAATAAGTATGGAATGGCACATGTTCAAGTGCTTCTAAACCACATAGATCATTCATCGTTATTATCTCCCCAAAGCAAAACAAGAAGCATGTAAATGCATAAGAATGATGGGAACATTATGAAATCATCTGTATGCATATGAAACAAGCAGTGTGCAATAAAGGAAATAAGCTAAGGTATATTTATCTAAAATGATCACATGACACTCTTTAAATATAGCTTGTTATGATCATTTCATTACAAAGAAGATTTTGTTACAGGATCACACCTCTCCTAGGAGGGTGTGTTACAGTTCGGCGCTACAAATGATCAGTGTACATCCCATTCTGCAGTCAAGATTGCACGAAGGCCAAGCGCCCCAGCTCTGGCCCAAAGTTTCTCGTTTTGATCCATATATAAGAAATTAAAGGTAAGAAAACTGAAACAAGTGCAACATACATTCTGAACCATATATAAGAAACACATGTCAATAACAACTTGCCTTTTCCAATGTTGGTACAACAACATATCATGTTTTCTATGCATAAACAACCGTGAACTTTGTGCTTCAACTACCGGTATAGACTTCTAGTTCATCTTGGCGATCATGTTAATAATTTTTCAAACGGACTACGAGTCCTAGGTCATCGGCTCCTTGGCTGGAGCACACAATAACCAAATATTGCATCGATGAGATCCTATCCTGCCACTACCAAGAGCAAAGCAACATTAAGAGAAACAATTCTCAAGCTGCGCCACAAGCTGCGAGCAAGGAAAGATATCTGGTTGTGGCTAATGTTCATCACCAGAGAACGACGAGGTTGTTATGAGCCAATGAGCTTCTGAAGATCCACTCCGTAAAAACCGGGCAACGCTTTGTTAACTTGATGTCCTTGTACACTAGCTAGCAAATGCACAAGAGGCGCGAAAATGCGCAGCTTACGTCCCAACATCTGCCATCTTAACTACCCGTGTCCAAGTTGTTATACACGTCACTAGGCACATCCTTGAAGGAAAAAAGTAGAAAGAGCTAACATCAACAGGGCAATGGTTGTTAAATAAAACACTGAATTAGTATTACACCTATGCTACGAGAGATGAAAAATCATGAACACAGCTCCATCCATTGTATGGGCCAATGGGGGTTGCAAAAAAACAATTATTGGTCGGTACCCAACCATGTGATGTTATAATGTAGCGGTACATTACATGACAAAGGGATGAAATGCGTACAAACAACCTACTCCTATCAGTATCCTCAAGGTAATATATAGTACTCCCTCCATCACATCAAAAGTATCTCAACTTTATCAAAATTTGGATGTATCTACCTACTAGATAGTGTCTAGATACATCCAAATTTTGACAAAATTGAGACACTTTTGGTAGGACGGAGCGAGTAACAGAAATCTGCCCCAAAAAGCAGCTCATAAATGGGGCACATATATTGATAAGATGATACATCATGTTCTAACTCTATATTGCGCATATAAATATACTTGGGAATTGGTAATTGCACGAACCTTACTCTGTAATGACAAATCAGATACAGTACTTAGTCCTCAGTTTCCTTACATGCCCGGCAGCGAAAGCGCCGCCGAGCCCGAACCCCGAGCTTCCAGTATGAAGCACGCAGGTATCAGAAGCCGTCGTCACGGGTATTTGCAACATGTTAGAAAGCAAACCTGAGTGCAAACTAGAACATAAATGATTAGTATATAGTGGTATGACAAAACAAAATAAAAGCTAGCTTGCAAGCACTCTCTATCACCGTCCAAATTGTTTGCGTATGTATAGAAAGATTATGCATAAGCAGGAAATCCTACATGCTTTAAAACAGAAAATATACAGGTCTCGCCACTGCCTATGCGTAACAAGCAACAACCAATCAAAAAAATAGCACAACCATTTTCTACAGATGTACTGTCTACAAATGCATTTACCATCCATACATGAATGATTTCTCTACCGCCTACACGTTCAATTCAACCATAGAGAAGATAACATTTTTTCCAATAATACATGGAGGAAAGGAGGGACCTTACTAGGTAGCTGCGGGCTGGGGAGGTCGTCGGCGAGCAGAGGAACAGGATTTTGGCCAGCACTAGAACATCAAGGACGTCGTTGGAGCCTGCATTTCCGAGAGATAATCGAGGAGAGCCATCAACAATAGCAGCTCTAGGAAGGCGACCGTGATCTCGTCCTCCATGCCATCCTGCCGCCATGCCTGCACGGCGGTGAACTCCTCCCGCCAGCGCTACTTGATTGATCAATATGATTAGTTAAGGGACTGGCATGATGCATAAACAAATAGGGTAAGTATAATTATTCTGTTATTTGTGTTGATAGCAGAACCACACAATGATACACATAGCAACAAGAACAACAACATTGAAAATTTAGGTCCAAGAATACAATTTTTTTTGATGCTAATACAATAGTACTAATTTGGGAATAAAATTCACTCTCGGTTAATAAATTTAGTAATCCTTGGGACTTTGCAGGTACATGGATAAACAGATATGGGCAAAACACCAAAAGAAGACTAATGAACTAGATAAATGGCCACGACTGTTTAAAATATCTGATTCAAGTATGCCGGTGTCTAGCGCAATAACAAGTGCCACACTATATTCAGTCAATAATGAAACAAGCTGCATATTAGAAAAAGAAACGAGGATCATTAAGCTACTATGCAAAAAAAAAAAACACTTTATCAATGGAATACGCCATGGTCACTATGCACAACACCCAACTAATCACACGATCTGAAAATAACAAGTATGTGGCATTAGCTACCTATTCTTATTAAGAATGATAGAAGTTTGGTGATTGAGGACACAAACACCATTGTGGACCAAAGTTTGGTACCAGACACTTATCTAGGTAGATAGCTACCTACCTAGAGAGTATTTGGGAAGACAAAATCAATAGGATACAAAATAATTCTAGCTAGCTCCCAAGTTCTAGCCCAGTTGTTCTAAGCAAACTTCAACTTCTCACCCAGTTGGATTTGTCTGACAATCATCTTGAAGAAGAAGTACCAATAAACGGAGTATTAAAAAGTAATTTGAGGCTTTGTGGAGGTGTACTGGACCTACATATGCCTTCATGCTCCACAGTTTCTCAGAGAAGATCTTGATGGCAACACTATTTGGTCATAGTATTGGTCCCCATATTAGGCATCATGCCACTCATATTACTGGTCCACTTAACCTTCTTCAGAAAGAGAATGTTAAGGATGCAGTTATCATTGCCTTCTTCGAATGAGCAATTATTTAAAGTTTCTTATAAGGATCTACCACAAGGTACATAGAATTTTGCAGGGACTAATCTGATTGGGAGCTGAAGCTGCGGTATAGTGTACAGAGGAAAGCTAGCCCAAGAGCACACGATTGTGGTCGTGAAAGTTTTTATCCTTGACATGCAAGGTGCGGATTAGAGTTCCATCTCAGAATGTAAAGCACTGAGAAACATTCGGCACTGGAATCTTCTTCCAGTTCTGGCCACATGCGCAACAGTTGATAATTGAGGCAATGATTTCAAAGCTCTAGTGTACGAGTTCATGTCCAATGGCAACTTTGATACTTGGATGCACCTGGCAGGAGATACAAATGCGGGAAATTGGCTAGACCTAGCTCGAAGAATGAAAATAGTTGTTGATATAGCTGATGCATCCCAATACATACACAACCCCGAATCTAACTCAATTTCTAATAAATCTAGCACAACCTGCAATTTATAATAAATCTAAGTCATGCCATCAAGTACTACCTGCAAAACAATACGCTTGTCGCTGCAACTAGCACAACCCTGCTGAATCTTTGTGCATCCTTCAGTCTACATACATGCTCTAGGCCCTGGAGAAATTTCCAAGTCAGCACAAGATAGAAAATAACAAAAACACTCTTATTAAATAAGAAATCAAGGGACACGTTTAGCCCACATAAAATAAAATAAACTTATTCAAGGTTGATAATTGATTAAGTCAATTGGTCCAAAGGAGCGGACTAGCAATACACATATTTTTATTGAAAACACACATACCATTCAAGCCAACATTCAGCAGGTAGAATAGACAAGATAAAACCCACTTGGCATTAAAAAATAAAGCCACATGTGGTCAACGCTAGGGATGAAAATGCAGCGGAAAGTTTCCGACTTTTTCGCGGAAAAACAGAAACGGAATGAAAATATGGAAACGGAGATGGAGATGGAATTTTACAAAATGGAAATGGTAACTTTTTGGCAGAAATGGAAACGGAACAACGTTTTCTGGCACCATATTCGTTTGTCCGACAATATCTGCTTTCGTTTTGTTTCTGGCGTTTCCATGTTCAGATTTTTTTTCGCACATAAATATGAAAAAAAAAAATGTGGCAACAATCAATTCCATCTCGTATCCGCTCTATTTTCACACTCATGATGCAACGTTCCCATGGACTTAATACAACAAACATTCTAAAGTTGATAATTGCCAAAGAGAGTATGACAGACCATCATGTAGCAATGTCAACACCCACTAAATAAGAACATCATCATGTAACAAAGGTACAAGTAAAGCACCAGTAGCATCGGTTCACAAGGTAGGAGGTAGAGAAGAAACACTCTAAACTAAGTGTCATGTTCTTTTCTTAAGTAAGCAACAACATATACTCGGCAAAAACATGCTATTCAAAGGAACTATCATTGAGATATCAAAAGTATACACTGATTATGCTTAAGCAACAACCGTAAGAAAATAATCACATGTAACAAGATTTGGAAACACCGACAGAGTTACCACAAATCTATGATAAAGCAGAAAAAAATAATTGTACCATCAAAAGAAATATGAAGCAATCACAAAAATTAAGAGTGGAATGCCACGAGAAACAAAAGTGCATACATATAGGTATTTTACTTGCTGCTTCGACCCACCCTCCGCATGAATAAGAATATACCCAAGATGTTTTTTTTTCTCGGGTGGGACATCCGCATTATATACCATTATATATTACATCATCACTTATCAGGGCCCAGCCACGAATGGAAACAGGTGTTTCATGACGGAGGAAAAATTATTCGATTTCCTAACTAATGGCACTAACTACAGAAGTCCAAATGAGAACTACATTATAAATTTAACGCCACACTGTTGGAATTATTTCATCTTCATAGAAATGCCATCAACTAACAAGGAGGGAAATGCTGAGACACGGATCATGCATGATAACTAATACAATTTTACTTTTTTCGAGAAAACGCAAAGGACCTTTGCGTTTCATTTCATTGAAGAGATAGATAGTTGTTTACATCCTCCTAGGAGGCAGAGTACAAGAACAAAAGACATCAGTGCACATCCCAGGTGGATGGCAACACTACCCGTAAGCCCCGAGCCCCTGCCCTAGCCCAAGTCCTAAGCTCATCCTTGATGTTTTGCAACAGGAGGTGCATGGATGGTTGCGCTCCATCGAAGACGCAAGAATTTACGTGTTTCCATGTCATCCATGGGACCGGGAGGGTGGCGACGCGAGCCCTTTGCGGAGAGGCGCCGGCGTGTCCTGTTTTGCGCGGTGCCACCGGTCGAAGAGGCTAGGCTCGCCGTCCGGTGGTCCGGCGGTCATCCTCGGCCAGGCTAGGACCTCGTGCCACACCTGTCGGGTGAAGGGGCACTCCGGTATGAGGTGGTGCATCGACTCTGTCGCTTGGTCGCAGAGGAGGCAGCGCTGGTGGTGGGGAAGGCCATGTCGGGCCAGGCGCTCCGCCGTCCAGCATCTATCCATGTTTGCCAGCCAATGAAAGAACTTGACCTTGGGTGGCGCCCACGTCTTCCAAACCAATTTCCAGGAGCAACAGGGCGTCGATCCGTGGAAGGTGGCTAGGTAGCATGAGTTGGCCGTGTAGGTTCCGGAGGCCGTCCACTTCCAGATTAGCTGGTCTGGTTGGTCAATAAGCGCAGTGTCTTGGATCATGTGCCAGAGCGACAAGTACTGACCAATCTCGTGGATTCCAAGCAGCCCTTGGATGTCCCTCGCCCAGGCATTGTCGAGCATACCGTCTGCAACCGTTCTGGCCTTGCGACGTCTCTTGGGGATGCAGTTGTACAGCTGTGGCATCAGCTTCTTTATCGCCCTGCCACGTATCCATCTATCCTCCTAGAATAGCGCACGCTGGCCGTTCCCAATACGCATGGTGGTCGAGGCAAAGAAGAGCGCCTGCTCGTGGGCGGAGAACTGTAAGTCGAGGCCACTCCATGCACGGTTGTCGTCGCTGCGGGATAGCCATAACCACCGTAGCCTGAGCGCAAGGCCAGCTCGCTCGATGTCCTGGATGCCTAGGCCGCCAAGGGAGATGGGGCGACAGACACGGCTCCGGCTTACATGACAGGTGTCCTCCATTGGCCGCGGCTCGACCAGCCCGGAGAAATCCGCGTTTGATTTTTTCGACCATCTTAAGGGCTTTTTGGGGGGAGCATATGCAAGCGGTTGGTGAATGGGGATGGCGCATAGGACTGATTTCACCATTGCCAGTCGACCAGGCTTGCTCATGAGCCCTGCCTTCCAGGTTGGCAGGCGCCCAGCGATTTTGTCGATGACGGGCTGGAGCTGCGCTGTGGTGGGCCTTCGTAGTGTCAAGGGGATGCCCAGGTAGGTGATTGGCAAAATCCACCACAGGGCAGCCCAAATGAGCAAGCAGCGGCGTGGCCAGCTCCTGGCTGCAGCGAAGGAGGCTTGCGGAGCTCTTGGCGAAGTTGACGTTGAGGCCAGAGGCACGACCAAAGAGGTGTAAGATTTCCTTGACCGCGTCAAGGTCGCCAGCGGTGGGGTGGCAGAAGAGAACGACGTCGTCAGCGTATAAGGATATAGGAGGGACGTCCTTCCTTGGGTGTAGTCGCTGCAAGATGCCAAGCTGGGCGGCGCGCTTGAAAAGCTTGCCGAGCACATCAACAGCGAGGACGAAGAGCTGGGGTGACAAGGGGTCACCCTGCCTTAATCCACGCTGGTGCCAGATGGGGGGCCCGGGCTCGCCGTTGAGCAGGACGCGCGTGCTCGCAGATGATACAATTTTACTTAGCAGCTACCAAAGAATAACAATTCAACTCCTGCAAGACAAGTAAGACTGCTAGCACATCAAGAAGGCAGATTCTGAACAAGAACTAGTATGGCTGCTCCTACATATCGTAGTCTACAACAGAGTAGAGAAAATTAAGGGAAATCAAAGGAAGCATACTAGTGTCATTGACCAGCTAGGTAGTAACTCAATGCATCTAAAAGCTAGGGATGAAGAGATGGAGCTAGGGAGTTAGACTTGAGACATATTGTAGCCGATGTTGATCTCCGTGCACCAGGGTTGCATAGGGTTGCATAGAGAGGCGCCCGGCCGGTAGAAGAAGCAACAAATAATAAATAAGATAAGAAAGTGACAACAAGTAGTATCAACACCTAGAAAATCAGCAAATCAGAAGCTAGAGCACCACAACACATGATGCAGCAGTACAAATAGTAAAGCGCCACTAGCACCCGTAGCATATGATTAGAAGGTATGAGGTAAACTAGAAACACTCTGAACTCCTCATCACTTTTTCTTAAGTAAGCACCAACATATCATGGCAAAACATGTTATTAAAGGAATAGTCATTGACAAGTTGAAACTATACCCTGATTATGCTTAAACAACAACCACCCACATAGGAAAAAAAAATCGCAGGTAACAAGATTTGGAGACATGGACATGCCATAAATTTATGCTTATGCAGAAAAAACCAATGCACCATCAAAACAAATATTTAGTAATCACATAAAAAAAAGTCGCCAAAAAGTATTTGTAATGACTAGACATACTAAAATAAACCACCAATACTTAGTCATTTATAAGTAATCATACATAATAAGAATACATCCACAACATGAGTCTATGCTATTGATCAATCAGCACATTTATTAGTCCATTCATCACAACACAAAGAGGGTGGTTGTAGGCGAGGCTAGTAAGAACGGTGAATAAGCGAGCGCTACTTCGCAGCGGCGACTACGGCAGTCGTCGGCGTCGAAACCGACCAACTACTCACCCGATGGCATGCAGCCACGCTTACGACTACGCCAGCTCCACCTTAACATGCTCGCAAAGGTCTCAGGTTTGATAGTAGATAAAATTCAGTCAGAGGGTTTAAGAAAAAGTACCAGAAAATCAAGAAAGAGCATGCATCATATAATAAATCTATTTCCATGTGCATCACCGCAGTGACACCAATAATTAAGGCACAAGCATACGCATGAATAATCTATCATAGTCATAATTAATAATTAATCACCGTGATGATGCTTTGAGCATAAATATGCAGAATTAAATATGTACACCCTAGCAACTAACTAGGAAGAGAACACTAAGACCGGATCATGCATGAAAAGTAATTTAATTTCTTAGCATATACCAAACAAAACCCATTCAATTCCTAAAAGATAAGATAGACTAACAACACATACAAAAGCCAGATTCTGAACCAGCACAAGTATGGCTACTCCTACACTTCATAGTCTATAGTAGAGCAGAGCAATGCAGGGGAAAATCAAATGAACACATACTAGTGGCAAGTGCCTAACTAGGCGGTAACTCAATGCATCTAAAAGCTATAAAATGCCACATGATCATAACAGAAATAGTAAGCCCAACCGAGCTATAGAGTTAAACCCGAGAACAATTGTAGCCGATCTCGGTGCACCGGGTTGGACGGAAAGGCACCATGTTGCCGGCAAGCGAGACCACCACTAGTCTACGACCATGCCTTCGGTGCAAAAGACCGTCACCGGTTCCGGGGGTGCATCCAAGGCTTGGGAGGACGTTCCAGACAGCCGGAGCTCAAGCGAGCGACAAACCCCAGGTTCTGGTATGCATCGCGTAGACACCAAAATCCGTGACCACGAATAGCTGCAGTGCATTTGCAAACAAACCTTAGTGAAAACTGAAACATAAATGACTAGTAGATTGTATGACCAAAAAATAATGTAAGATAGTATGCAAGCACTATGACGTCCAAATTCGTTTGCTTATATAGAAATCTATGTATGCATAAGCAGGAAAATAAATACAGGATAATGTACGTATAGGTTTCAACACTACAGCCTACGCATAACAAGCAGCTAATCGTCAAAAAGTGGAGTACATTATTTCATGGAATCTACTCCCCAATGCACACGATGAACAAGTTTTTTATTGAGTGCATAACAAAGTGGACCAACAGATGGCAGCAAACAAGTGACCACAAATAAAGTCATTCCACATCAATAGCTCAGTCTGTAGTTGAGCAAAAGGCCTATTAATCGAGAGCGCATCAGCCTCTTATGGAATGCCCAAAAGTCTTAGTGCAGATCGAGTAGAGAAAATATATGTTTAACAACCCGGATCCCAAAGAAACTAAGGCAAAGTGCAAGCTCAATCACAGTTCATCCTACAAGATAATGGCACTCGCATTTCCTTTCAGAACCTGGTTTTACATTTTCATTATCCTTGCCTTTTAGAATTTGAGGGATTTCATGTAATGCTAAGCTTAGTTCTAGTAAAGCATCGGACCTAGTTTGGGAATCCCAGTTATTGAACTTCAACCAATCAAATGTGTAAGACTAATGTTAATTAGTTAAAGAGTAGAGGAGAATCACTGAGAGAACATACCATAAACTCTATAAAAATTATAATGTTTAATTTAATATAAAAAGCCAATGGTGATGATTGAACTCCCAGTTTTGTTTCCAGGAATTACTGTCAGTTATCAGGAAGTACTGTGCTAGTAGATGTGTCCAATGGACCCCGGACATGCTGTTCTCTAAGCTAATTGTTTTAATTTTTCATAAAAATCTTATGAACCAATTAAACAAACATCGATTATCCAATTACAATTAACTTTATCCTCCACCTTGTACAATAGTGAAACACTAGCTGAAATGCCAAGAAATCCAGATTACTATCTGCAGATGAATGCTGAACCGGACAACTGTCATATCTTGAGGGGCTCAGTGACAAGATGCAGGGGCCTTTTAAAATAAAAACACACTAAAGCATGATCCGAGATTATCATACATGACTTGGTAAGTACCACTCATTATAGACAGAAGTGACTTGCTGCATACTTTCATTCAGCAAATCCTACCCCTCTCTTCATACTGGCTCGAGTTAGTTGTAACACCTGGAAAAAAAGAGCAATGTTGCAAAACAAACAAGACTTAGCCACATCAACAACTATTCGAAAATTCAACCAGGTCATGAGACATAGTAGAAAAACGTGAAAGCATTGCACTTGAGTTTGTAGATAATTAAAATTTCCTATTACACAAATAAACAACGTTTTAGTATGCCTAGGCCCTAGCAACTCCATAGTCCATGGATAGTACACTCGTTTTCTTCCCATTCAACATGTTTGAGTCCATACTTCAAAACATGTTACAAGGTGCAACAGCAAAGGTTTATGGAGCTCACCGGGTAGCAGATGGCTGGGGAGGTGACCAGCAGCAGCATTCCGGTGAGGTGGCCAGCGGCAGGGGTTCGAGGACGTCGCCGGTGAGCTAGGTGGCCAGCGGAAGCAGTAGCTCTGGGCTGGCGACCACCATCTCTTCGTCCACTCCTTGCACCACGGCGAGCTCCTCCCGCCTGGCGCGGTCGCAGGCCGTCACCGGCAACCACGCCCGGCGACCTGGCTCCCGTCGGTGGGTGGCGAGCCTGGAGACTGGATGGAATATGGAGATGGGATGGAGGGGGAGACTAGCAAGAGATGGGGAACAAGGAGGAGGACCGGCCGGAGCTGGAGGAACCACTCGGCGGCGCCAGCAAGACGGAATCGTACTCGCCTAGAGTTCGTTGGGAGGGCTGCAAATCGAAGGATCCACGCCGTGGGTTCAGTGGAGGAGGAAGATCTGGTTTTCGGACGGAGGTCAGCGGCGCAAGGCCTTGCCGGAGACGGCCGGAATCGGCCTGACGGTGGCGGCGCAAAGGGGGTCGAACGAGAGCTGGGGAGGAGAGACGAAGCGAGTGAAGGAGCGTGGAGAGATGTGAGGAATCCTCTGGATCAATTTGGTCCAAAATTTCATCTCCGCGTCTGTGCCTAATTAAATCCACCGTGGGTTGCGAATCGATGGGAGCAATTAACCCACATTGCTTTACTTGCATGCGTAAAGACTAATACTCCTATGCCGAAAGTATAATTTAGCTAACAAAAGGCTGGTTATATTTTGTTTACTAAATTACTACTCCCTCCGTTCTACCGACGGTTCGTCTAAATTCGGATGTATCTACGCACTAAAGTGTGTCCAGATACATTTGAATTTAGACAAACTTTTGACATCAAAAAATGGATAGAGGTAGTAGTATAAATTTTATCTCAAAATGCATAATAGCCTAGTAAACCTGTATGGAGGGGTAGCTTATATTTAACCGCCAGTTTTTAGTACAATATGGGCGCACAAAATCCCGTCGAACAAGGGGATGTGTTGCATTGGAGTGCGTCGCCTCTAACCGAGATTGTTAACGCATGAGCCTCAGTTATACCTAGCCATGGCCAACTCGGCCCGAATTTCCCGGGCCGGGCCGGGTAGTGCGAAACGATGAACTAAGGGAAGAGGCCCGACTTGGTTTCGGGCTTTTTGGTTAGGTCATGCTTGTGCCTAGTTTTTCGCCTCAGGTTTTCTTCGGCCCAATCCGAAGCCCGACTCGGCTCGACGCGTGTCCAAGTATAGCCTTAATGTAGACGGGCCACGTTGTCTACATGCGCGCCGCTGCTCTGACCACTTGGGCATATCTTTAGGGGTAGAGAAACGCTGACCTAGGTACATCCCGATTGAACCCTACCACACATTAATGTGCCGGGACCCGATTCCAAGGTAGTGAAAATCTACAAGAAACATCCATCAGCCTTACTACCATAGAAAACATGGTTCTTAAGCCTTACAAAACTTGTTTCCCTATCTCTTCAGGACTGAGGTCTTCATGTGGTCACGTGTACTATGAGGTAGAGCACTAATCAACTAAAAAAAAGTCGGTGGTGAATAAGTTTCACTCAAGACTGCCTTCTGCCCAATGCCATCGCATATGGCTCGATGCCTTCCTCGACATTGATGGTGATTTCATGCATGTAAATTTACTTAAAAAGTGGTGATTTCATGTGAATTTTATCTTTGTTTGTATTTCGATAGGTAATAGGAATAGGAACATCCTCAAAAGAGACCAAGTTCTTACAAAGGTTAGTTAAGTGGCCTTAAAGTAGGAGTTTTGCACCATAAGTCTAGATTTTACTATAGGGGTGGTACTCTTTGTGTACAAAGTGCCACTTCAGAATTTCCATCTATTGGCATTTCCTCTTTACATCACCCTTCACATACCCATGGTGGTTCATGTGACTTTTCTACTTTTGTCGTTTATAGGAATGTAAAAACCTCAAAAAAGAGGCCAAGCATTTACAAGAGTTATGTTGGCGGGCACAAAGTGGAGTTTTGCACTGTAACTCCATAGTCTTATATTATTGAAGAAAGTGCCACGTCGGAGTTGTGTATAGGATTTTCCTCTTTGAACCACCCGTCTATGCTCAAATAACGACACCATTAAAGAGGAGGGGGAGGTTTAAAATCCTTCCTCACGCTCTTTTAGGTCAGACCCTATCCCATGGTGCACATGACGTCTACCGCACATCAATGTGCCCGGTGACCTCTTCGTGAAAGATTGTGAAGAGAACCGGGCTTTTCCTTCGTGGAGCTTGTGAAGTGTTTGTGGAGCTTGCCATCTTCGGAGTGGAGGAAAAGCTAGCCATACGGGAAATGCCTTTGTCCTTCGTAGTTTTGGCTTGGAGAAGAAGGTGATCCTTCGTGGCATCCGGGAGACCTTCGTGGTAGCCCGCATCTCTGCATCTCTCCAACGTGACGTACCTGTGACGTGTGGGGTAACACGAGAATACATCTTCGTCTCTGCGTGCCTCGGTTATCTCTATATACCCGAGTTTACTTTCCTTGTGATAGCCATCATGCTTGGAGTATTTATATCTTGTTTTTTATTTTGTTACATATATCTTGTGCCTATCTTGCTTAGATTGAGTTGTTGTTGCTGCACTTAGTTGAGCCTAGCATATTTAGGTTTTGTGCTTTGCAAAATAAACATTAGTCTAATTCCGCATTAATTCGTACAAGTTAAATTCGTAATAGTTTTTAAAACGCCTATTCACCCTCATGTAGGCGACATCTCATCCTTTCATAAACACCCCTCATCTTCAACCGATCGACGAAACAAACAATGGTGCTAGCTAGCTAGAAACAAAATGAGTATCCATTTGATCGAAACAAGTTTCGGGGTTGCATTTATCGAAAAGCAACGGCGTGGAAATGGAATGCGTTTGGGGAGGAAGCAAGCTAATTGTGTGTTTGGAAGGAATTTGTTGTATATATATTAGTGAACTCGGGGGAGTATATATTATAATAATGATGGAAACTGACACAGTATTTTCATGCATGGCTCGGGAGGTTATATCGATCGGCAGAGTTTTGTTTTTATTTGCCACAATTGGGTAGGATGATGAGGTTCGTGCAACAAGTTTGGCCTGAGTAATATATTTTGACATGAGGTTGGTACAAATTGAAGTTAATACTACTAGACTAGAAGCAGCAAAGAGTGATTTAGAAGGATGAGTTAATTAGGTAGAGGTTGTGGGCCAGCTATACACGTACACGTACGTGTGATTTGGCCGGAACTTGCACACGTGGACGATACACACGTACGTGTGTTACGCTGCAGTACCAAGAAATAAAAGGTACTAGTAGACCCGATGGATTAGCTGCGGCCGGCAAGTCGGATCCATCGTGTTTTTTTGTACGGCCAAGTGCACGTTAATGAGTCGATTGAAGTAATCAACAAGAAAAAAAATGTTGTAGCTAGAGCCTGGATTATTATTCCATTAATTAATAATCCCACTCCACCTAGGGAATGCATGAAGGATGAGAGCGAAACGAGGCGATTCATGCCGGCTGCCGGGTGTGCTTCTTCGATTCCAGCACCATGCGCATGCGCGAGGAGATAAATGAAAGAAAAGAAAAAAAACACCGGCATTACTTCGCGTGAGAAAAAAAAAGTTTACGGGCTTTTGTCATCGCTCCGGGCTTCCGGCGGCGACCGCACTTCTCTCTCTGGCGCAGCGCGTAATTAATTCGAACGCAAACACCAATCCCTCTTTTCGCGCTCCGTTAATTAATTCTGGTTGGTGCGAGAAAATACCCACCTTGGGCGGTGGAGTAGTCTCACGGATGTGGTCGCCCGACTCGCCGAGGATGGGGCTCGCATTCCGCATGCTCCTCCTGGGCCGACGGGCCGGTCATCAGCCAGCACGTCTGGAATACGAAAGAGAAACCCACGACACGTTTTTTTCAGGTGGGCTCCACGAGCGTGGGTGCGCCATAGATGGTTTCCGAGCACACGTATCCTTTTCCAATTGAAGCGCCACACTTCTTTCCGTCTCGATCACAACCAAGCTCCCGCCTGCAGCTTCCCTCTTCCCTTCCATGCCAATTAGTATGTCAGGCAGTAGCCAATAGCCGCCGGGTGCCCGGCCGGCCGGCGACGACCAGGAGGCGAATTAAGCAGTGCCCGCGCGTGGCGATGGCGGAGCCGTCGATGAAGCGCCTGGCGCGCCTGGCGATCACGGCGCTGCTCCTCGCCGTGATGGCGATCTCCGCCGTCGCGCTGCTGCTGCTCGTCTGCCCCTCGTCGACCCTCTGCTCGGCGGCCGCCGGGTGGTCCGCCCTGCTGGCGGCGCCCAGGACGTCGAAGCTCCGGGCCTGCGGGGGCACCGGGGCGTGCGACATCTTCGAGGGGGAGTGGGTTTGGGACGACAGCTACCCGCTCTACGACTCCAGGGACTGCCCCTTCCTCGACGGCGGGTTCCGGTGCTCCGAGAACGGCCGCCCGGACGCGTCCTACACCAAGTGGCGCTGGCAGCCGACCTGCTGCGATCTCCCCAGGTAATTGATTCCAAACTTCCAACTCGTTGCTACTTCGCCCCATGCCATGCGTTCTGTCTGTCTGGCCTGAACGGTTGAACCCCTTCGTTTGCGTCATTCGCAACTGCAGAATTATTGTTAGCCCACCGAGCCAAGTAAACTCAAATTGATCATCTCACGAATTCGTAGTACGGAAGGGAATCTTGTCATGATGTGTAGCTTTCCCGGATGATGAAACTGAAACCTTATACAATTGGTGATGTTGATATACGCTAAAATCCACCCAAAAAACAGTTGTTGCACTAATCATTACTTATTGAGAAAATCATCTTCGATCGACTTGAGTAATGAGACTTTTCGTCACTGCCAATATATTCCAGTACTACATATATCCAATTCCAAGATTCTGTGGCGTGCAACCTACCTAGCTAGGCTGCAAATCGTGTCTTATCTGGTTCTTGTGGTTTTGGGCCTAGGCACAGTCTGAATATCCGTACACTATATATTCTAGGAATAACCTATGTCAATTTCGAATTTAATCATGTACTCCTTACTTTGATTCCTCAGATTTGATGCTCAACGTATGCTCGAGAGGCTACGGAACAAAAGAGTGGTATTCGCCGGGGATTCGATCGGAAGGAACCAGTGGGAGTCTCTGCTTTGCATGCTCTCTACCGGCGTTTCAGACAAGAGCGCCATCTATGAGATCAATGGCAGACCCATCACCAAGCACGATGGCTTCTTCATATTCAGGTTTAGAGACTACAATTGCACCGTGGAGTACTACAGATCTCCTTTCCTAGTCCCTCAAGGTCATGGACCAGCTGGAGCACCCAAGTTTGTTAAGAGCACTATCAGGGTGGATTCCATGGATTGGATGTCTGGCCGGCGCAAGTGGAGAGACGCTGATCTGTTAATCTTCAATTCTGGGCATTGGTGGACCAAGGACAAAACAACCGAATGGTAAGCACGTTTTCATATACTAATATTTTTTAGGAAATTGCACACTGAAGGAGTTATCTTTGGCTGGTTAAACCTGTCACTTTGTGACAAATGCTTAGTTCAACTTCAAAGTGTCATTAAAAAAAAGATGTGGCTCAACTCTTTTTTCCCTTGTTTGTATAATTGCTTTACCATCATAGTGGCACCATGATCTATTATAGAACTCGGCTCATACATGCATACTGTATACCAGGGGTGCCTACTTCAGAGAAGGAGATGAGGTGAAGATGGATATGAGCGTCAATGATGCTTACAGAAGATCAATACGAACACTGTTCGACTGGCTTCACAGAGAAGTTAACTCGACCAAAACCCAGGCCATCTTCCGGACCTATTCTCCTAGTCACTTCAGGTCCGTACCAAAGCAAGGCATAGCTACTAGCTAGTGTACCATAACTGAAAAGTCACTCACCGTGTGTTTCCCATAATCGATCACTGTCTTCTTTTTTCTGCAGCGGTGGTGACTGGAATACCGGAGGGGACTGTCAGCTGGAAACACTTCCAGATAAGACACCGGTTAAATCGATGGAGCAATGGGCCGACATGCTAAAACCCGTCATCGATGTTCTAGGGAGCAACAACAGGCCCAAGCTGGCTGGGTTGGATATACTGGATGTGACTCGGATGACGGCCCAACGAAAAGACGGCCACCTCTCGGTCTTCAGAAATTCTGCAAGTTCAAGGCAAGCCTTTCTGAACAAAACATCAGAGGTCAAAGAGGTGGAGGATTGCAGCCACTGGTGCCTGCCTGGTGTCCCTGACACCTGGAATGAGCTTCTCTACGCCCTCGTCATGAGAAGGCAAATGAGGTTGGACCGAAATGACACCGATTCTGAACCGAACACCGACTGGCAAAGTGTAGGGGATATATCTACCCGATGCTCTCCTCGCTGAAGAGGGGATTTAGTGCAGTAGGTTATACTATCCCAGTTCTAAAATAAGTGTGTCAATTTTGTTAGGTGTGAATGTATCTAGACACATTTTAGTTGTACGTATACCTGTATCTAAAAAAACCGAGACACTTATTTTGGATGGAGGAAGTTAACCTTAGTATTAGTAAGCTGATGAAGCCGACCACATCGAATACAACCAGTCAGTCAGCGAGAGATCGCACATATTCTTGCCAGGTTCGAGGTCAGAGCGTGCACGTGTAGATAGGCATACATACATGTGAATTAGTTGCCTGTGCACGTGCTGATAGTCCACTTCCAATTAGAGTGTATTAGTATTACTAATCACCAACTCGTGTACGTGGAGATGTTGAGAACAAAACACATTACTCAGAATTGCTATGATAATTAAGTGAACTCCACACATTTTAAACAATATTTTGCTGTTTGCATATTGGGACATATATTAACCGAGGGAAATTGGGAAATCCATTTTGGCTCATAGGTCTAGATGCATCCACTGTTTCAAAAACCTAGTTTGAAATCTTTCGCAAAAAAAACCTAGTTTGAAATGTCTAAAAATTATTGGGTGTACATCTGGAAATATAATGATCGCACACAAAGTTTCGTGGATTTTTTTTTAATTATTATGACCTGTGTAAAAAAGACAATTTCTAGTGCTCTACATGAGAAAATTTAATGGTAAATAGGTCTTCAATTTTCAATTAGTAGTACTCTCTCCCATCCAAAATAGTAACAGCTTTACTTTCAATTTAGAGTAAATTAAATTAAAGCCTCGACACTTATTATAGATCCGAGTAAGTATTTTCTTTTTCAGATCGACGCAGATTCATTGACTTTGCTGCTCTAAGCTACCAGCGAAGCCTTGCTCATCTGACCTCCATTCCAGATCCAAGCACATGATTTACTAAAATTTTGAGCTCAAAAATAATTCTTCCTAGAAAAAATATATCAGAAAGTTGCGTAAGTATGACATATTTGATTATGTAACCATGTTTACTTTGATCTCAAAAGGCTATTTGATTAAGCCTTAGGAGTTCAACTAGTCATCACTCGCCAGCACGTCTGAATAGGAAAAAAATATGTGAATGGGGTTTTCTGATTTTGCCGGTCCTGACTTTGGATCATTGATAGCCGGATTCCGCATCAAGTGCCCCCTACATTTTAGTGACTTAAAGTTAGGAAAATGTTAGAAAGGCAAATTCAGAGAATCCGTGCGTGAGGAGTGCATGATAGATGAGTGCGACGAATGATCGATCACCGGATACAGATGAAATGCTACAGAGTACACGCATCGTTTTCCAGCTCAAGCTACTAGGTGGCAGACACGTCCGCTCGCTTCCCGTAATTAATCCCGTTTCGATCGATCACTCTACGGATCAGCTGCCTCCTGCGTGGCGCTTCTTCCATGTATCCTATGTCAGCCGTGAATTTGTTCACCTTGTCACACCCTCTCTAGAAAAGTTCATAATCTTCGACAGGGAAACCGCTTGCCGAAGCAAGTGTGTGCAGCGACCCTTCGCTGAATATTGGAATGAAGGAGTAGATCACGGACCGGGCTTCGCTGTACATGTTAGAGCAAGTACAATAGTGTACAGTCAGCTGGCTATAAGAGATAAAATATTATAAATTTGCTTAGTTGGAGGAGAGAGATTAGGAGAGAGAAGAGAAGTGGGCTCTTATCTTATAGCCAGCTCTAGCACGTGCTCTTAGGCTATATGTGAGACTAAAAGGTGGGCCATGTATTGTAAAAGTAGTACACTTTTATAGCTTACTATTGTACATGTTAGCTATAAGTTGACTATAGATGATGTGGAAAGTTGCTGTAGCCGGCTACCGGCTACACTATTGTTCTTGCTCTTCTGATGCCCGTATAATTACCTTCCAAAGAAAGCATGTTCCTTAGCACATCTCCCTCTCTCTTTAATTAGTCTGGCCGGCTGTATGATTGTGAACTGTTGATAGTGCTGACCACTACGCATCTCCAGCTAGCATTAACTAGGCTAGCGTGGTGCTCAATCGGCGACGACTAACTAACAAGCACCGGCCGCGCGGCCGGGGAGGCGGGCCGGAACCGCCCGCGGCGATATGTTGGGGCTGTCTGTGAAGCGGGTGGCGCGGCTGGCGATGACGATCACCGGTCGGCTGGAGAAGGCCGGAATGGTGCTACTCCTCACCGTGATGGCGGCCTCCGCCTTCGCCGCCGTGCTGTTGCTGCTCGCCTGCCCCGCGTCGCCCCGCTGCTCGGTGGCCTTCGGGTCCGCCCTGTCCGCGCCTAAGAAGCTCTGGGGTTTCGGCTTCTCCGTCGAGCCCAAGACGTCGGCGTTGGACTCCGGCGAGTGCGACATCTTCGACGGAGAGTGGGTGTGGGACGACAGCTACCCGCTCTACGAGTCCAGGGACTGCCCGTTCGTGGACACGGCGTTCCGTTGCTCGGAGAACGGCCGCCAGGACACGTCCTACGCTAAATGGCGGTGGCAGCCGTCGCACTGCGATCTTCCCAGGTTGGTTCAAATCCATTTTCTACCATCTACTGCTTCCCTTTATTCTTCCGCGGGATCATTCTTTAGAGGCCGCATCAAAATTGACATCCGACACCTTCGGTAGATTTTCATGATGATTTGGACTTGATTTAAATCCTTGTGCAAATATCACAAATTCACAATAGATCTTCGGACGCTGGATGTTATACGTGTTTCTTTTTCATAATAATATACAAGGGTTAATGTTATGAGTGCGCAAAAATGGAGGTCAAGCTTAATTGTAAAATTATATTTATAGTCTCAAAATTCAGTTTATTTATTTATTTAGGCAATGATGATGTAGTATCTTACAAGGTTGCGAATCTTGATGTGATTTTTTTCTGTATTCTAAGCTACACGATATTGACAAAATCTGACCAATTTATAATTCTGAAATATGCAATGTTCACTATACCTAGATCTAGGTGTAGCGCACCGATGTACAATAGAAATATGCATGTGTTTATACTGTACATACCGTATAAATATGTTCACTACGAGATATGTTCACTACACCAACTTAGGTGTAGCCCACCATTATACCCACCAATTAGATATGTTCACTATCTTGAGCAACCTTGAGCTTGATATTGGATGAGTGGCGGGCTTGGTTAGATTGTACAGGTGGGTTTGTGAGAGTAGTGCACTAGTGCTCCTAGGCCTTAGGCCGTTCTTAATCGCCCAAAGTGGCGGTTCAGGTGGTGGTGCTTGGAAGGACTCACCTCCCAAGTTGTAATCGTGTTGTATGGGAAATTCTTTCGTCCGTCTTCTCAAGCTTAATACAATAGCGCGCAGATCTCCTGCGGGTTCTCGAAAAAAAAGATATGTTCACTACAAAAAAACACCACCAATTAGATATGTTCACTATACTGTATAGTAATTAGATACGTGTAGCCCACCAATCTCGGTGTAGCCCACAATTATACCCACCACCATTTTTAAGGGGTATTAGTTGGTATGTATGATAATTGAGTTTCAGCTCAGTGGCAAGACAAGTGAGTGCGCAGCCAGTCCACCCGGGTTCGGATCCCCATCTCGCGGTAATTTCGCACGGAGGGGCGAACTTTAAACCGGGTTATTATCCTAGCGTCCATCCGTTGTGAGAGTCTCATCCTACCTAACAACTTATAGCCAAGGGTGATCATTCCCAGTTGGTCAACGTTTTTTTATTAGTCGGTATGTATGTATAAGTGGGTATAATGACGTCTATGAAATGTACATAGAATTGCAGTGGTGTTTTTTTAAGATGAAAATTTAAATGATGTTTATCAAAAAGCTGAAAATTGCAGTGAACATCTATCTAATCAACCCCTTAAAAATGAGAGAGTGCTTGCATGCCTCTTGCTATGGAACTTGTCTGTTTGGTTGATTGTCCATTAGTATAATTAACATTTGATGTATTAAATATTTTTGTGTACATACTTAGCGACTTATTGATCCGGTAGACTTAAAAATAATATTTAAAATTTCTATTATTGTGTTTTTATTTGATGAAATTTCACTTCTACGTTAGCATAATTTTGCATTTTTTGTCCAATTGCACTTTAGTGTTAAGTCAAAAATGTGAGGAAGTGCTTGCATGTCTTCCTATGGAACTTCTCTATTTGGTGGATTATTTGATGTATTGAATGTTTTTTATTTTCATGTAATTAACTATATAATGATCCAACAACACATTAAAATATTATTTTATAATATAATGTTTTCATAAGATTGTTCATATCTTGTTATCACAACTCAATAGTCTCACTCTAAGACATCATTGTCGAATATCATCATTCTTGCATTGTATTCCACAACAAAGGAAACTTGTGATACCTCTACCTAACATTACTCGTTTTAGAAGCTGATTGTTTCACTAGATTTTAATTCTAGGTGACCATTATGTCGTACAATAAAAAAATCCAGAAAATTAAATAACCAAAATGTCTTTGTTCTTGTAGCAAAACTATATATATGTTGATGGTGTTACTACATAGGGCTAGCACCAATTGTATTCATGCATGTTGTGCCATGTAATTGTAGTGATCGGAGTAATAAAGATACTTTATTAAGTACATCTGTTAGAAAACCCCTATAAAGATATCAAATTATGAGTCTAACATAGTATTCTAAAATCTTTGTATATAATGAAATAAATATAATCAAGATGCCATGAGTGGCTAAATGTCGTAGACAACTAAAACATGGATGTAGAGGAAAATTTCTTAAAAAAAACTACAAAACATTTAGGATGATTCATCAGTTCTTTTAAGGAGTATTAAAACTGAAAAGGTCCACAGGAAGAAAAACTTTTCTGCTGAGATAAATATTTTTTTACATGAGAGATAAATCTATTGCTAAAAATCATATAAGAATTGTGGCGTATGAAAAAAACATATTTATTTTTTATTTTTGTAGTCCTTGCTACTGACTACCTCCAAATAAAGTAAAGTTTTCTTAGAATGCAATCCTATAAATTTAAATTAATCATTTTGTCCTCTTTGATTCGATGTAATTACCTTTTTTTTACATTTGGAGGATACATTTCTTGGAATATTTCCTGTTGTAGGATAGTGAACCATATGAAATTTTTCTATTCAAATCCAAAGAAAATCCTCATTAGGTATAACCTCGTAAATTTTCTCCTTGTCTCTATGAAGAGTGTGCAAACATATAAACCTTTAAGAAATTTCATTTGTGCAATGAAACATGTTCTATACCCTATTCTCGGCTTTCAAATCTTGTGGGTCTCTTGGTCCGAGCATGAGTATGAGATCAAAGGACTAGGAAATAATGCAAAAAATAAAGGAATGCATGTGAGGAATGAATAATTGTAAAGCACACAAATTTTGTGGAATAAGTGTTGGTTGGCGGGAATAGAAAAAATTACAAGAATACTAATAAAGATAGGTAAATCAAAATCAAGCAAGGATTCCAATTATGATGTTTGAAACTAAAGATTCGGGGATTGTTCATCGTGGGTGTCAATTCTATAAAGAGGTCTGAGTTGATTGTAAATTTTTCATAATATCTACTTCGAATGTAACACTAAAGATATCTCCCCTATTTATTCCTATAAATCAAAGATGCATGGAATATTCAACATGACATGATATTCAAGGTCAATATTTTTCATATATTACAGTTGTTTTGGAATCCCATGGATGAAAGAGATCATTGATTCCCGAGTTGAATTACTAGGTTTTTCCAGAGAAAATGGAACAAATACTCTCGGCCTCTACATGAAAAGATGCAAACTACCACATTAACACAAAGTCGCATCCCAGAGCTGACGCATTAAATTAAGATTTTAATAGGACCAAAAGCTAAAAAATGCAGGGTGCCAACATCTCACTAAGCCACCACCATTCCCTGGTACCATAAGGTCATTAACCACGATCTAGAATGAGTTACGCAGTATAGTGTGGACCAGATTTGAAATGTAAGTTAGCTTTAGAGATGAATTAATGTAATATGCAATGGTTTATAGTTATATTTTTCTTGCAAAAACAATATGGTATTGGAACTAGGAACATCTGAATATTCACACATCCATTATGAAATGAAGGATTTTTTTTCTGATGTTGGCATGATTTTTCCTTCAACTTCTTAGATTTGATGCTAAAAGTATGCTCGAGAGGCTACGAAACAAAAGAGTGGTATTCGCTGGTGATTCAATTGGCAGGAACCAATGGGAATCCCTGCTTTGTATGCTCGCTACTGGCGTTTCAAATAAGAGCTCTATCTACGAGATTAATGGCAATCCCATCACAAAGCACAAGGGTTTCTTGATATTCAAGTTTACAGACTACAATTGCACCGTGGAGTATTACAGATCTCCTTTTCTAGTCCCTCAAGGTCATGCACCAGCTGGAACCCCCATAATTCTTAATAGTACAATCAGGGTGGATGTCATGGATTGGATGTCGGAGTATAACCGGGGTAAGTGGAGTGATGCTGATCTCTTAATCTTCAACTCGGGGCATTGGTGGTTGTACGGTAAAACAATCGGAAGGTAAGCAAGTTAGAAAAATATTTGGATGTTTAAGTTATATTTGTAGGGCTTATTTGTTTTTTCCTTATGTTCATTGGTAATGTCCATATAGAACTAGTCTTCTTTTTTTTGTCAAAAGTTAATCAAGATCTTTACCCTTCACCTTCAGCTAGCTAGTTCCACATCTATAGTTTGTTTTCAGTTTATATCCGAGCAATTACTTAGAGAAATAGCTATCCCTGTGCATCTCACAGGTAGATTTTAAAAGCCCTGCGAATGTTCTCAAGATTTCAGTAATAATAACGTCTTGGTTAGTTGCACTATCCATCATCAGGTTCAAGAATTCATCTTTCAATTGGGATAAGGGAGAGCTTATCACTTACTCATTCTGGTTTAGACGTGCTTTGGTGCTGATTGATAAATCGTTAATTCTTCGCAATCCATTTTTTTTTCGTAAATAAATGTAGATCATTATATTTGCACCATGATGTATTGAAACTGGGCTTACTTTGATTTCCCATACCAGCGGTAACTTATTTCAAGAAGGGGATGAGGTGAAGATGGACATGACTGTCAGTGATGCATACATAAGGTCAATACAGACACTGTCCGACTGGCTTCACAGAGAAATTAACACGAGCAAGACGCATGCCATTTTCCGTACATATTCTCCCACGCACTTCAGGTTTGTACCTGCTAGACATAATCAGCACAAATGGATCCGTTTTCAGAAAAAACATCAACACAAGTGGTTCACTGCAGTTTGACGAAATAGCAAATGATTAGATTCTTACGGGTGTTTTCAATTATTGTTGATTAAACTGTTTCTTTAACTAGAGCAACCTGTATTTTTCTGTAGCGGCGGTGACTGGAGTACCGGAGGGACTTGTCAGTTGGATAACCTTCCGGATATGACGCCGTTTAAATCGTTGGAGCAATGGGCTGGCATGCTTAAACCCGTGAACGATGTTCTAGGCAGCAACTTCAGAACCAAGTTGGCTGGGTTAGAAATATTGAATGTAACGAGGATGACGGCCCAACGAAGGGACGGTCACCCCTCATTGTTCATCAGTCCTTCTGGTTCAAGTCAAAAGCTCAGCAGAACACCGACAGAAACCGAAGTGGAGGATTGCAGCCACTGGTGCTTGCCGGGTGTCCCTGACACCTGGAATGAACTTCTATACGCCCTCTTCATGAAACCACAAATAACGTGAAGTGAGCATTGAACATAGCCACGCAAAGTATAGTTCATATATATCTAGTTGACGTTCTCTTGTTGATGAGCGGATTTAATGCATCAGGTTATGCTAACAAACATTAGTTGTTGATGGAAATGGCAGCAGTGGAGTAGTTAAGAGTACTAATAGAATTTAGTGGAGTTGCATAACAAGATAGCATCATCGACAAGTAATATGGAGTAGAGGGAGAATTACTTATTTTTTTCAACTTGGATGGGTGGTCATGAGACCGCCCATACCACCCTCTGTGGGCCCTTTAATGTCAGATTAAGGGTGAAATTGGGGGGTCGGGGTGAACAACATCGTGTTGCTCTTGGCCGCACTTGGTATCAGAGTTAATTAGTCATCAACTGAAATTTTGGAGAAAAAGATGCAACTTAAAATTATGCAAAATTCTATTTCACTTAATTTCAAGAGTCATTATCCTTTTTATATAAAGCCTTTTTGCGAGGGTCGAAACTCTCAAGGACTCTCGTGGACACCCATCCTCCTCCCCGCCTGAGCAGACTTGGCAGGCTTGCATGGACATCAAGCGACTTGGAAAGACACTGTCAACTGGCGGTGCCATACTAAGAGAAGTTAATTTCAAAAGGCTACACTTATCATGAGAAAACTATCATAAACATATGTGGTGAATATTAGTGTGCTACCCATTAAGCATGTGTGGTCAACCAAACAACATTCGGATTGTTCACGAAAACTTTTCCTGAAAGGCAAGTTCCTATCTTGTTTTCAATTAAGTGTATGTATTCTATAGATGCATCACGCTGAATAAAATCAGGTTCCTAATACAACACGATGACATCTGCACAGATTCATTACACTTATGGACAAAAATGAAAGAAAAGAAACATAAATTAAGAACTACTACACAAGCACAACGTCTTTCTCAAGGTCACAACTCACAACCACCTAGCTGTCCCTAGCTAGCTTGAATGATCGATCTGCATTATCGTTATCGTTATGATTCGTTAAATAAAAATCAGTCACTTGTGAATTGTGACTTGTGACCTATGACCACGCCGAGGCATGCCGGGTAGTATAGATAGATACCATGCAAAGCACCTGAACTATAATTAAGTGGGCCGTAACAGTGGATGATGAACGGAACACAACTACTAGAAAAGTACACACGACAACAATATGGATCAACCAAACCAGCCGTCGCAACGACGAAGCAGCTAGCTCTGCGCCGTGTCGCATACGCACGTTCACGAGACGGCCGGACAGTGCTTTCTTCCTTTAAACACCGGCCTGTACGTACGTGCCCTCGCCGGCCGGTCTGGGCCGCCTTCTTACGGTTTCAGCGCCGAGTAGGTCCGGTACTGGTACTCCTCCGCCGCCTTCGCCTCCTCCCTGCCGGCGTCCACACTGCCGTCGCCCTTGTGGTGGTCCTCGCACGGCACGTGGAAGTTGACGGGGCACGTCGTCATCTTGGTCCAGTTCTCGTGGAAGAACTCGGCGCACTCCTCGTAGGACCGCTGGTTGGGCGCATAAGGGATGCAGTTGCGGTCGACGTTGAGCTTCCCCTCGCTGATCAGGTCCCAGCAGGATTCCCCCAGCCACGTGAAGTAGTTGCCGGAGAGCGTGAGGTTGGCGAGGTGGCCGTCGGTGGCGAGACGGCAGAGCGCGTCGGGCACCACGCCGTAGAGGAGGTTGTCCGCCAGGTTGAGCTGCTCCACGTTCCGCAGGCACGCGTACGAGCACGGGATGGGGCCCGTGAGCCGGTTCGTGCCGGCGTCGATGACCGTGGCCTGGGCGAGCAGGCCGAGCTCGTAGGGGAGGCAGCCGCTGAGCATGTTGTTGAGGAAGAGCACCTCGAGGAGCGTATCGGCGGCGTGGGCGATGGACGCGGGGATCGGCCCGGTGAACTGGTTGTTGGCGAGGGAGAGGTAGTTCACGGGGGAGTCGCCGAGGTTGTCCGGGAGGTTGCCGGAGAATTGGTTGTTGTTGACGAAGATGGCCTGCACCTCCGGGAACGAGGAGAAGATCCCCGCCGGCAGCTCGCCGAAGAAGCTATTGAAGCGGATGTCGATGAAGGTGGCGTTGGCGAGGCCCAGCACGTCCGTCGGGAACGACGCGGGCGCGAGCCTGTTGTTGCTCACGTCCAGCTCGTAGAAGTACTGCAGCTTCTTGAGGTTGGGCAGGGCGCCGCCGAAGTTGTTGGAGTTGGCGTGGAACAGCGCCAGGTCCGGGAGGCCGTCCACGAAGCCCTGCAGGGAGTCGGCATGCAGCTGGTAGCCGTTAAAGTCGACGGACGCGACGGTCCTGTCAGGGATGTTGCGCGGCCGCTCGCAGAAGAAGCCCTTGTAGGAGCCGCAGAGGTCGGTGCCGGTCCAGGTGCTGGTGACGCCCTTGGGGTCGCGGGTCACCGTCTTCTTGAACTTCTTGATCACGAGGTACGCCCTGTACAGGCGCAAGTTCTCGAACTCGCATGCCCGCGGCTCGGACGACATCGGCGGCGGCGGAGGCGCGGCGTACCTGATGGGGTGGTTGTCGGTGCCGACGCCGGCGTCCCGTCCGGTAGCGTCGGAGGTGCGCGCCGCGAGCGCAATGCAGGATACGGCCAGGACGAAGAAGAGAACGAGGCGGCCGCCGCCTGGCAGACCTGCCATTTTTCTGATCACCCGAGGTATCGGCTGCAGAATTGAGAACAGTGTGTCGGGCAAGTTTGGCGCGGAGTTGCCCTCGCGCAAACTGAGTGGCCTGGTTCTAAGGGCGCGGGATGTATATAAACACTTGCACCCACGGACCACGGTTAAGAAAGCATGCAGACTCTACCAACTGTTGTTGATGTTTGTTCAGAGAAGCTGGAACTCGTCCTGCGTTGGCTGTTGCTTACTGTAGTGTGTTGGATGGCTGTAGGAGTTCCATCGCTATACTGATCCTCCTCCCCTGTTTCTAAGTTATTGCAGAGCTCATTTGCATGTGCGGTGGCCTAATAAAGGCCAACCCCCAGATAAATGTAGAGCGTGACATCGTGACCGAGTGGACTAATCTTCTCATCCTGAGGGCAGCAAATTCTACTAGTGTGTTTCATGCACACTTGTCTTTTTTTTGTGTGTGTGTGTGTAATCGTGATGTAAATAAACACCGGTTCAACGAAATAAAGAAGTGATTACAAAACAGAGCGAGATCGAGAGTGTTTACCGTACATATACACATAACAAAGATAAGATACGTTGATTGATAGCTATACAAATGACTACAACTTCACAGTTCATAATAAAGACCGTTCCTTATGGTTTCCTCTAACAATCAGTTCTTGATATATCTGAGCAGACTAATTAAGAAAGGAAAATGATTGAATCCCCCCGGGGGATGAAGCGCGTTGCAACCTCCGCCTCCAGGTCCCGCCACGTGCCACCACGGGCCCACACACCGACCCACTCCTTCCTATCTCTTTCTTCTTCACGCGCCGCCCCAATTCCCCATCTCACCAAGCTCCTCCTCCAGCGTTCTGCGCGCCGCTGTTCGGCCGTTTTCGCGCCACCGGCCGTTTCCGCGCGGGCGTTCCGCACCGCTGGCCGGCGCGCCGTCGAGGCCTCCATCTCCACCGCCATCCCCTACTTCTTCGCTGCGTGCATCCCGCCACCATCACGCCATCCACGCCGTTCTCCGCATGGGCCGCTGCTGATGGAGGTCTCCGGCGTCCGGCCTGTCGCTGCTCCGGTGCTCCCCATCATCTAGTCTCCCACAACTTAAGAACGGCGCCATCACGCGGAGATGGTGGTGCTGGTGGTGCTGCCGGCGCGGATGGTGGTGATGCAGTGGGAAGCGGTGCAGGGCGAGGGCAGGGCGAGCTGGCGATGCTACGAGCTCGAGGCTGTGCTTCCGCGCCGCCGTTGGTGGGTTCGGGTCTCCACCACCGTGATGCCTTCGTCCGAAACAAAGGCCGCAGAGGATGCTTTTTTGCAGCGCTCCAAGCCTGCAACTTCAAGGACCTAGCCATTAAAAATGTGATGGTACAGTAGTAGATTTTTTTTGCTGCATTTGTTATGCGGTTTTGATAATATCGTAAAAGTACTTTGCTACGATGTCTCCGGTGACGTCTCGTTGAATTTGGCTTTTTGCTACAACTTTGTCGAGCGACGAGCTACAATTGTACAAATCTTTTGCTAAAATTGTTCTGCTTGTTTTGCTACCTTAGTACGAAATTGTTGCTACAAGATCTTCGGCGAGGTCTCCATTAATGTATTCGATGATATCAGTTTTGCTACAATAGCATAACTTGTTTGCTATAATTGTTTTGTTGTTTTCCTACTTTAGTATAGAAATTTTGCTACGAGGTCTCCGGTGAGGGTCTCCGGCGAGGTCTTCCTCAATTTTTTCGATGATATTAGTTTTTGCTACATTAGCACTTTTTTTTTGCTACAATAGCATAATTTGTTTGCTACTAGCTCTCCGGCGAGGTCTCCGGCGAGTCTCCGGCGAGCTCAGCCTTTTTTATTTGATTTCGTGACTGAACCGTTTTTTGCTACAATGTAGCAAAAGCGGGTTATTTTTTTGCTGCCGGGAGGTGTTTTTTGCTACATTCAGTAAAAGCAGATCTGGCCGTCCAAGATTGCCGATCCAACGGCTGGCGACCCGGGGGCTGGGAAATCAGATCCCCCGGGGGACGCCCAGCAGTTTCCATTAAGAAACCATTCAATGTTTCAGATCACGCTAGTTAACGGAACACATCATGAGTTGGACAAAAAAAAATGCTGCATGCGAAAATTTCCATCTGCAAAATGCACCAAAATATTTGAGTAACGAATAAATACAGAAGGACCAGGGGCACCGTCAAAATCCTTACATTTTGAGCCTGCACTTGAAAATTTTGGTGTTACTTCACTTGCCTCTTCCTGAGAGGCAGTAAAAAAATGCATATGTATTGATCAGCGAGAGTAAACATTGATCAAAATGATAGATCGAATGGAAGATAAATTGTAAGATTAGATATCTTTACTCCAGAATATTTCTTCTCTCCCGTGTCGCTGCCGCAGGTGATCCGGGAGGAGCCCATGAAAGCGTATCTTGATCCCAAAGATCTTTTGGATTATTCATGACAAGGCAATCAGGGAACTAACCAATTTTGTGCAAAGTTTGCAGATTTTAGGTCTCTATCATCAAGCCATGACCAGTTCTTCTTTTTAACATCCTTTGATCAGGGATATCGCAAAAGTGGATCATGCTTGGTGACCACTAAAAGTTAGAATAATGTATAAGCCCATATGCAATGTAATTTTCATTTCCGAGTCATCGGTGTGGCGTACTACGAAAAGAGCACATCACAAAGCATAAGGAGAAATGATCCCACATATACATAACCTACGAGTTTCGTTCAAAATCTACTTAAAAAAATCTCCAAGGTCACATTTTTAACACTTACTCGGTACCTCCATGTTTCTCCATCTCGGTTAATCAGACCATGTGAGTTTGAGACTCGCAAAGACATGCGTTTTTTTTGTCAACTCTCTATTTCTGCCGGTACTACTAGTGTGGTCAAGTCGGAACCTCCGATTCTTCATTAAAATGTGTCCAGAAATATTCCTATATACGGCTGGTATTTCCAGGACAAATCCATCTGGCACCTTCAAGAGGCAACTTAGCAGCTTTTGTCAAAACTAAATTGTGAGAGTGCTACATTCGATCCGGTACTACCGAGACGATTCTCAAGAACCTCCCAGCTTTTGTTGTCTTCACTTTCGGGTAACATTCAACTTTTGAGTGTTATGGTAAGTCTTTGGCTCCCATACCTCCGAGATCTAAATTTGGTAGGAGGCCATGACGTCTCTTAGTTCCCATGGAACCTGCTGAGCGGAGATGGAGTTTATCGCTGAAGCTCTTGCAAGAGAAAGATTACCCGTCAGAAAAGTAACTTGTTGTAGCCGAGGCGACCGCGCCACCTTTGTCGCAAGAAGAAGAGCCGCCGCATCGGCATGAAATGGTGTTGGCGCTTGCTCTCCAAGGCTTGAATCATGACGTCACACTTGTGTTGACCAATTTGAACCCGAAGAAAGAGACCAATGCCAGTTGCTTGGGAGTCGTCTCTTCCTGGTATCTTCATGTTTTTCCACGAGGCGTCCGAGAAGATCTAATTCCCTGTAATGACAAGATCTGTCCTTATTGTTGTTCTTATTGCTGGTAGATAATTGGTTGCATGAGTTGCTTGCTTGCTTGTACAGTCTTCTCTTATGATGGCTTGAACCTGCAAAATGGAATCAACCGGGATCGAGCATCTCCATGTTTTGTTGAATTGTTCTTGCCGCTTGGTACACCTGGTATGGAGCCCCTGGTTTTCTGCAAAATAGGTTGTCATTTCTAGACTTCCAAATACACCACATAAATGTTAGAATGTTTTCCAGGGTAGCATAAGGGTGATTCATGGACAAATTTATAAAAACAAATTGAGACATAAGAGTTGCAGTCTGTAATAAGCATCAAGCATCAGATCTGACGAACCCAAGGATAGCTGAACCATGCCACACGGGCAAAGTGACAAGTAAAAAGAGATGTATGTGTGTTTCTTCTACAAGACACCCGGAACACGAGTGCTTATGTGAGTGGAATACTTACCTGCTCTTGCTCCTGTCGGCACTACACTTCTTAGAACAACCCAATTTCGGAGACAAAGCAAGGCTCGATCGACTCGAAACTGGCGATTATTCTTTGCAAAGTTTATGAGCATATTTGAAGAAATCATATTTTTCTTTGCACCCCTAGTATAGGGGTCGATATAACATTATTTTGCAAGTTCGGAGTAATATTTTCTTTGTCATGATTCCTTTTAAGCAAGCCGCAAATATACAAGTGCACTTTAAGCAATTCAAGTAAAGAACATAAATATTTTAAGTTATCAAACATATGACTATAATCACCTATTGGTTTTCCAGCTATTGGCTCAATTTTCTAAACTTTGCCATCATGTATTTTTCAAATTGCAATCTTGAACTTCGCTCCGCTTCCAACAATCTTTCCCTCTCATCATGTTCTTCTTTTAACCTCTCCTCGAGGATTTCTCTCTCAGCACGCTCCATATCAATCATCTATTGTGAAATTGCAAGTTCAACTTCGAGTTGATCATGTAATTC
>NC_061514.1:98807910-98843964 GCF_022539505.1 Lolium rigidum | reverse complement strand
AAAGAAAATTTTCTCCTCAATGATTGGGGGACTAAAAAGATCATGCTCATCGAGCCAGCTTCCCCAAGCTTAGAATTTTCCATAGCATTAGCAACAATGGTGTTCGAGCATCCATAGTAATAACATTCCCATTAGCATGCATATAAAGTTCCATGGGTTTTTTAATTCTCTCTTCAAACACATCATGTCCTAATTCAAGATAAAGTTCATAAAGATCTCTCATATTTTTGTTGTTTTCCATTATGCTTAACTAGTGAAATAAAAACATGCATGATATTAAGTAAAGTAAAACAAGTAACTAATTTTTTTGTGTTTTTGATATAGCAAACAAGATAGTAAATAAAATAAAGCAAGACAAAAACAAAGTAAAGAGGTTGGGAAGTGGAGACTCCCCTTGCAGCGTGTCTTGATCTCCCCGGCAACGGCGCCAGAAATTTGCTTGATGCGTGTAGTTGACACGTCCGTTGGGAACCCCAAGAGGAAGGTGTGATGCGCACGGCGGCAAGTTTCCCTCGATAAGAAACCAAGGTTTAATCGAACCAGTAGGAGTCAAGAAGCACGTTGAAGGTTGATGGCGGCGGGATGTAGTGCGGCGCAACACCGAGATTCCGGCGCCAACATGGAACCTGCACAACACAACCAAAGTACTTTGCCCCAACGAAACAGAGTGAGGTTGTCAATCTCACCAGACTTGCTCGTAACAAAGGATTAACCGTATTGTGTGGAAGATGATTGTTTGCAGAGAAAACAGTAAAACAAGTATTGCAGCAGATTTGTATTTCGAGTATTAAAAGAATGGACCGGGGTCCACAGTTCACTAGAGGTGTCTCTCCTATAAGATAAAAGCATGTTGGGTGAACAAATTACGGTCGGGCAATTGACAAATAGAGAGGGCATAACAATGCACATACATGACATGATAAGTATAGTGAGATTTAATTGGGCATTACGACAAAGTACATAGACCGCCATCCAATCGCATCTATGCCTAAAAAGTCCACCTTCGGAGTTATCATCCGAACCCCCTCCGATATTAAGTTGCTAACAACGAGACAATTGCATTAAGTATGGTGCGTAATGTAATCAACAACTACATCCTCGGACATAGCGCCAATGTTTTATCCCTAGTGGCAACGGCACAACACAACCTTAGAACTTTCTCGTCCACTGTACCAGGTGTCAATGCAGGCATGAACCCACTATCGAGCATAAATACTCCCTCTTGGAGTTAAAAGCAAAAACTTGGCCAGAGCCTCTACTAGTAACGGAGAGCATGCAAGATCATAAACAACACATATGTAATAACTTGATAATTAACATGACATGGTATTCTCTATCCATCGGATCCCGAGCAAACACAACATATAGAATTACGGATAGATGATCTTGATCATGTTAGGCAGCTCACAAGATCCAACAATGAAGCACAATGAGGAGAAGACAACCATCTAGCTATCGCTATGGACCCATAGTCCGGGGTGAACTACTCACTCATCACTCTGGAGGCGACCATGGCGGTGTAGAGTCCTCCGGGAGATGAATCCCCTCTCCGGCAGGGTGCCGGAGGAGATCTCCAGAATCCCCCGAGATGGGATCGGCGGCGGCGCGTCTCAGTAAGGTTTTCCGTATCGTGGTTTTTCGCCTCAGGGGTTTCGCGACGAAGGCTTTAAGTAGGCGGAAGGGCGAGTCGGGGGCTGACGAGGGGCCCACACCACAGGGCGGCGCGGGCCCCCCTTGGCCCCGCCGCCATGTGGTCCGGCCACCTCGTGGCCCCACTTCGTATGCTCTTCGGTCTTCCGGAAGGTTCGTGGCGAAATAGGCCCACGAGTCTTCGTTTCGTCCAATTCGAGAATATTTCGTTACTAGGATTTACGAAACCAAAAACGGCGAGAAAACGGAGCCGGCACTTCGGCATCTTGTTAATAGGTTAGTTCCAGAAAATGCACGAATATGACATAAAGTGTGCATAAAACATGTAGGTATCATCAATAATATGGCATAGAACATAAGAAATTATCGATACGTCGGAGACGTATCAACCTACATGATTTATTCATACTTTATATCATTTTTATGCATTTTCCGGGACTAACCTATTAATAAGATGCCGAAGTGCCAGTTCCTGTTTTCTGCTGTTTTTGGTTTCAGAAATCCTACACAGAAAATATTCTCGGAATTGGACGAAACAAAAGCCCACGGCCCTATTTTCCACGGAGTGTTCCAGAACATCGAAGAAGAGTCGGAGAAGGCCAGCAGGGGCCCCACCCCATAGGGCGGCGCGGCCAGGCCCCCTGCCGCGCCCAGGTGTGGGGAGGGAGCCCCCTGGCTCCCCCGAGGCCGCCTTTCCGCCTATATATTCTCTCAGAAGTAAAAACCCTAGGAGTCCCGGCCTTCCTCCACGAAAAGTTACGTAGCCGCCGCCATCGCGAAGACAAGTTTCGGGGACAGAATCTCTGTTTCCGGCACGCCGCCGGGACGGGTTATTGCCCCCGGAGTCATCTCCATCGACACCACCGCCATCTTCATCGCCGCTGCTGACTCCCATGATGAGGAGGGAGTAGTTCTCCTCCGAGGCTGAGGGCTCTACCGGTAGCTATGTGGTTCATCTCTCTCTCCCATGGTGTGATCTTTATGTGATCATGAGCTTTGTAATCTAGTTGAATATGTAGATGTTACTCTTGTTTATTATGCACTCTAGATGTTACTTTAATATGAACTCCGGAGTCACTCTCCACGGTGTGATGGTGACAGTGTGCGCATCGTGTGTGATTCCTTTATGAAGTTGTGGAGCTTGTTTACTCCGGCTTGAGGTGTGCTTTTGCAGCCCTACACAATGAATGGTGATTGTTATCCAACAAGAGAGTGTTTGAGAGTAGCATTTATTTATTCAATTATGTGATCATTGTTGAGAGTGTCCACTAGTGAAAGTATGATCCCTAGGTCTTGTTTCTAAGCATTGAAACACCGTTTCCAACAAGTTCTGCTACATGTTCGCTTGCTGCCATTTTTATTTCAGATTGCAATTACTACTTATAATCATCCATATTACTTGTATTTCACTATCTCTTCGCCGAACTAGTGCACCTATACATCTGACAAGTGTATTAGGTGTGTTGGGGACACAAGAGACTTCTTGTATCTTAATTGCAGGGTTGCTTGAGAGGGATATCTTTGACCTCTACCTCCCTGAGTTCGATAAACCTTGGGTGAATCACTTAAGGGAAACTTGCTACTGTGTCTACAAACCTCTGCTCTTGGAGGCCCAACACTGTCTACAGGAATAGAAGCGTGCGTAGACATCAACCCGCAAGCCCAACCTCGCTTTGAAGATGAAGGAGCATGAAGCTAGTGAAAGTGATGAGGATCTCAGTGAGTGGGATCCGGGTGATCTCAAGACCAACTATCATGAACACATCTCTCGCTGCCAAGTGCTTTTGGGATGGGAACAAGACTAGAAGTTCAAGACCAAGAAGATACTCTCCTCGTGACTCTCCAAGAAATTTCTCCAAGAGCCCAAGGGAGGGGCAAAGGAGGAGAACATGCTACAATTTCGGCGACAAAAGTCATTTTGTTGCAGATTGTGTCTATGAGAGAAGGGAAGACAATGGTGGAAGTCGCGTCCGCAAGGACAAGTTCAAATCACTCTCCAAAGGATTCTCCAAGTTCTCCTCCAAGCCCGGTGACACCATTGTCTCCTTCACCAAGAAGCCTAGAGCTTTCATTATCCGTGAGGAGTATTCCTCCGATGAAGGTGAATAGCATGAAGACAAGAGTTCGAACAAGGAAGAAGAGGGAGTGGCCGCCATCGCCATCTCCACTCCCTCCATCTCCCTCTTCAACTCTCCTAATGAGAACCTCGTCGCCAACAACTCCCATTGCCTTATGGCAAAGGTATCATCGGAGGTAGAGTTCCCTTCCAAACCTACATCTTCATCTAATGCCATATCTATTGATGATGCCACTAGTATTACCATTAAGCGTGATATTGTGGGTTTGGATGCTTTTCTCGCTAACATGAAAGGGGATAGCAAGACCCATGTTGAGGCCTTCATGGCTCAACTTGGTGCGGCTCAAGACCTTATAGAGGAGAAGGAGAGGCTTGAGAGGGAGGTGGAAAATGAGATTGCCTCTCTCACTCAAGCCCATGAGGAGGAGAAAAACTTGCGCATGTCTCTTGAAGCAAGTGTTATTACCCTTGAAGTCTCTAACAATGCCATCATCTCCCAACTCACCAAGGACCGACATCATGCTCTTGCCTTGGTGGGTGAGATCAAGAAGGAGAAGTTTTTTCTTGAGGATGACCATGAATTGTTACTCGAGCAAATTGCAACCCTCACCAAGGACTTCAAATCCTTGGAGAGTAAATTTGTACTTCTCTCCGAGATGCGTGATCATCCTCAAGAGGAAGCCCACAAGGAGAAAGAAGTTGAAGTCCCTAACTCTTGTTGTGACGAGCTTGTAGATCAAGTTGCCTCTTTAAGAAGAAGCCTTGTATGAGTATTATCGCTTGAGCAAGGAGAACATACCATGTTGCAATCATGAAGAAGAGATTGCCGCTCTTGAGAAGACCAAGGCCAAGCTCTTGGAGTTGAATGGCATGCAAGAAGAGTCCTTGATGGAGTGCCTCCACATGAGCAAAGAGAAGGTCACTCGTTGTGATCACGAGGAAGAAATTGCCTCTTTGAAGAGGAGCAAGGCCAAGCTCATGGAGATTAATTCCATGCAAGAGGAAGCCTTGAAGGAGTACTTTCCTTTGAGCAAGGACCATGTGTGTTGCAATCATGAAGGTGACATTGCCACTTTAGAGAGCCACAAGCGTCTACTCATGAATATGAACTCTCTCCAAGAATAAGCATTGATGGAGCATTTCCGGGTGAACAAGAAGAAGGAGGTACAAGTGTTTGATATCACTCACCCTCACCCGGAACATGAAGATGAAGTCAATCGTTTGAATGACAAGATTGATAGACTCCAAATCCAAGCCCAATACTTGGAAGGAGTCATTGAAGCTAAATGTGGAGCCAATGAGGGCTCTTTCAATGAAGGAGGTGTGGCTACCAAGCCAAAGAGCAAGAGAAGAAGAAGGACCAAGAAGAAGAAGAACAACAAGAACATGGGTATCACCCGTGAGGGAGGTGACTCTAACCCAAGGAGGGGTGGAGTTCCCGAATCCACCACAAGGGGCTATGCCGGTGCTAACAACCCTTCTCATGTTCTCTTTGTTGATTACTATGGACATATTCGTGCTCGCTTTATTGGTCCTTATGAGGACAATGTTGATTGGACTATTTGGGTTCCCAAACCTCTTGTTACTAACATGATAGGACCCATTGAGAAATGGGTACCTAAATCCAAGACTTGATTCCTTGTAGGACTATGCTTCCGGTGGTGCTAAATGGGTGGTTGATAGTGGAGCCACTAGTCATATGACTGGAAGCAAGGAAATTGTTGTCGACCTCGAGCCATCTCATTCTACCATTTCATATGGCGACAACACAAGCTCACAGGTATTGGGTCTTGGCAAGGTGGTGGTAACACACGACATCTCACTCGTGAATGTCCTCCTTGTCCAGACCCTTGGTTACAAGTTACTTTCCGTTCATCAAATTGCACGCATGGGTCTTTATACCTTTTTCGATGAACATATGGTGGTCCTCTTGTGGAGCAAGAAACTCCGTGTAGCCTTTGTTGGATATGTGGAGAGCGGGTTGTATGTTGTTGACTTCTCCGGAAAGACAACTTTATCCGCTCTTTGCCTATTCACTAAAGGTGACAAGGGTTGGTTATGGCATCGCCGACTAGCCCATGTCAACATGAGGACTTTGCAAAGTCTTCAAAAGGGATGCCACATTCTCGAACTAAAATAAGATGTTTCCTTTTGCAAAGATCGTGTTTGTAGGGCTTGCGTTCAAGGAAATATGCATTGAGCTCCTCACAAGGCCAAGACAGTCATATCTACCACAAGGTGCTTGGAGCTTCTCCATGTTGACCTCTTCGGTCCACCGTCTCATGAAAGTCTTGGAGGAAAGAAGTATTGCCTCGTCATCGTCGATGACTATTCACGTTATTGTTGGGTATTCTTCTTCAAGTACAAGAGTGAGACTCAACGGACCATGGTGGAGTTTTCCAACCAAGTTCAACGCAAGTACGACACCACGATCCTCGCAATAAGGAGCGACAATGGAACGGAGTTCAAGAACTACACCTTGGATGACTTCCTCGACGAAGAAGGAATCCAACATCAATACTCATCGCCATATACTCCCTAACAAAATGGGGTCGCCGAAAGGAAGAATCGAACCTTGATTGAAGCCGCTCCAACTATGATGATGGACTACAAGTCCAACCATAATTTTTGGGCGGAAGCTATCTCTACCGCTTGCCATGATACAAATCACCTCTACTTTCGCAAGGGCTTGGATAAGACACCATATGAGATCCTCACCGGTAACAAGTCAAATGTTTCCTACTTCAAGGTCTTCGGATGCAAGTTTTATGTGCTTGTCAAGGACACACGCCTATCCAAGTTTGATTAAGAGCACAAGAAGGAATCTTTGTTGGCTATGCAACGGATTCTCACGCCTATAGAGTCTTCAACAAGTCCAATGGACGAGTTGTGGAAACTTGTGATGTGACAATCAATGAAGATGATAGTTCTTTGGAGGAGCGAAGTGCTTCTTGTGAGAAAGGAGATGCAATTCCCCCGGATGCCGTAGGGAGGATGGGTGTTGGCATTTGCCGACCTCAAGAGCTACCTCCTATGAGTACCGGGGAAGGACCAAGTTATACTCAAGTAGAGCCATCTACACCACAAGGCCAAGCTTCTTCCATTGAGCAAACAAGTGCAAGTCAACCGCTACCACAACCTCAAGTTCGATATTTACAACAACAACAACAACAACAACAACAACCGCAAGCTCATCAACAACAACAACCACCACCAAGTGATCAAGGCCAAGCTTCAAGTTCTACATTGGATGCCTCGAGGACAAACATTTCGGATACTACATTCCCCAACACCTCCGAGTCATCCGGCTCTCATGATGATGATGATGCCCCCTACAACAACAATGATGGTCAAGGCGAGTATCCAAACCATGATGAAAGATCAAATGGCCTCACAAGAATCTATTCCTATGGCCAACACTCGCCGTGAAGATACTACTACAAGACATTTGCGCCTCAAGTCTCATTCCTTGCGCAATGTCATTGGAGATCTAAAGAGCAAGGTGACTACCCGGAGGCAACTAGCAAACTTTTGCGAGCACCATCATTTGTCTCCATGGTGGAACCACTCAAGGTCAACGATGCACTTGAAGATCCCGATTGGTTGATAGCGATGCAAGAGGAACTCAACAACTTCAAGAGGAATGATGTGTGGACTCTCATGAAGCACCCCGATCATTGCCGCAATGTTATCTGCACCAAATGGGTCTTCAAGAAAAAGCAAGATGAACATGGCATCGTCATCCGCAACAAAGTAATATTGGTGGCACAAGGCTATTCTCAAGTAGAAGGCGTGGACTTTGGCGAGACATTCGCACCCGTTGCGAGGCTCGAGTCCATCTGTATCCTTTTGGCCTTTGCCGCTCACTATGGGTTCAAACTCCAACAAATGGACGTAAAGAGTGCTTTTCTTAATTAATGGTCCTTTGCATGAGGAGGTGTATGTGAAGCAACCCCCAGGGTTCGAAGACCCCCATTTCCCGGACCATGTCTTCAAGCTTAATAAGGCTCTATATGGTCTCAAACAAGCTCCTAGAGTTTGGTATGAGCACCTAAGGTAATTGCTTGAAGATCGTGGTTTCGATGTGGGGAAAATCGACCCCACTGAAAGGACACGGATGTCGCCTAGAGGGGGGGGGGTGAATAGGCGATTTAAAACTTTTACGAGATGGGCTTAACAAATGCGGAATAAAACTAGCGTTTACTTTGTCAAGCCCAAAGCCTATATACTATTGTTCACCTATGTGCACCAACAACTTATGCTAAGCAATACAAGCAAGTATGTGATAGCAAGATATATATAACTTCAAGCACGATGGCTATCACAAGGTAAAGTGCATAAGTAAAGAGCTCGGGTATAGAGATAACCGAGGCACGCGGGAGACGATGATTTATCCCGGAGTTCACACTCTTGCGAGTGCTAATCTCCGGTGGAGAGGTGCGGTTGCTTAGTGCTCCCGAACGCCACAAGAGGCTCACCTTGAGGTGTGGTTGCTCGATGCACACCAACGACACAAAGGCCTCACCCCAAGATGCGGTACTCACACCACACACCGAACGCCACGAAGGCGCCTCACCTAAATCTCCGGTGACCCTCGCCACAAAGGCCTAGGTCATGGTTCCACTAAGGGATTTCCTTCGAGGCGGAAACCGGGCCTTACACAAAGATTGGGGCACACATCCACAACTTAATTGGAGGCTCCCAACAAATTGCCACAAATGCGTAGAATCCGTCTAGGGTTCCAAGAACCCAAGAGTAACAACCTTCTTGCTTTCACCACCACGAATCACCGTGGAGAACTCAAACCTATGCACCAAATGCAATGGCAAGAACACCACAAAGATGCTCAAGTCCTTCTCTCTCAAATTCCAACAAAGCTACAAAAGCTATTGGGGGAATAAGAGAGGAAGAACAAAAGAAGAACACAAAGTTCCCCAAGATCTAGATCCCAAAGATTCACTCACAAAGAGATGATTTGGTTTGGTCAAAGTGTGGATCTAGATCCCCTCAATCTTTCTCTCAAATAGATGCAAGAATCATGGGAAGGGGAGAGAGATCTCAAGCTTCAAAAAGTCAACAACAATGGAGGAGAGAGAGGCTTGAGAGAGAGGAGGAAGAAGGAGTCTCAATTCAGAAACCAAGAGAGAGAGGAGGCTTAAAAAGGATGCCCCATTTTTTCTGCCCGTTGGAGACTTGCTGCGCACGGGGGAGAAGGGTCCGGTAGTACCGGCCCTTGGTGGCCGGTACTACCGGCCAGAGATGGCAGGAGGTGGCGAAGGGTGTGCTGCGGGCTGGGAGGGGGAGGCCGGAGCCTCCGGCCATGGTACCGGCCAAGGTACCGCCGGGGCTCCAACCACCCTGGCAACCATCTGTGGCACACATGCCACTTCCGGTACCTCGGGCGGTACCGAGCCCGGAGGCTCCGGCCATGGTGAGGCCGGTGGTACCGCCCGTGCCTCCGGCGGCTGCCCCTCCTCCCCTTTTTCCTTTCTTTTACTTTTCTTTCTATTAAACCCAAATATGAAAATGCAAATATCTTGAGACTGGAGAATCCAAACGAGATGAAACCAATTTTGTTGGAAAGAGGTCGACAAGAGCTATCCCTACAAAACCTCAACATGAGAAACCGAGAAAATCACCAAACTCGAAAACGCAACAAGTGATCTATGCGAAATCTGTTTTCGAAGAACTAGAGCTTGTCATGAGAATAAGCACAAGCTCTAAAACATCACATGGATAAGATCCAAATAATCAACCAAGAAAGATGATGCAAGGATGCAAAGGTTTGAGCTCTCTCCGAACGATACGATCGAGTTACTCACTCGAGAGCCCTCTTGATAGTACGGCAACTAAACTATGAACCGGTCTCCAACTACACCATGAGACCGGAGAGAAAGAAACCCTATCAAGAGCAAACCTTAACCTTGCGCATTCCACTTGAGCTTGATGATGATGGTCTTGACCGCAACAAGATGGAACGCCTTTCTTGATTGTGCTTGCTTGACGAAGTCTTGTAGATTGCTCCCCCATAATCCACCATGGGAGAGCTTCTTCTTCGGCGCATCTTCTCAAATCCATGAACACCATATGGATGGCAAGCTTCAAGCATATGATCTCTTCGAGTTGGCTCATCTTGAACTTGCACTTCATTTCTTCATTCTTCATCATGTTGATGTCTTGAGATAACTTGAGGGCTCACTTAATCTTCATCTTCAAGACATACTTGACACTTGATATCCTTCATCAATTTCTTCTTATTGCAACCTTGAAGCCAACATATGGTTCAAGCATTGCCTATGGACAACTACTACAAATATAACTCAATGCAAACATTAGTCCATAGGGATTGTCATTAATTACCAAAACCACACATGGGGGCTCCATGCACTTTCACCCACTCTTTTTACTAATAAAGTCAATGGGGAACTCTTCATATGCCAAGTCTATGTAGATGACATCATATTTCGCTCAACTAACACAAAGTTTAATGATGAGTTTGCCAAGTTGATGACTAATAGGTTCGAGATGTCAATGATGGGGGAACTTAAGTACTTCCTTGGATTCGAGATCAAGCAAATGTGTCAAGGCACCTTCATCAATCAAGCAAAGTACGTTCAAGACATGCTCAAGCGCTTCGATATGAAGGGGGCCAATGGTATAGAAACCCCAATGCACTTAAAGTGTCAACTCACCCTCGACGAGACCAACAAGGCGGTGGACCCCAAGCTCTACCGCTCGATAATAGTTTTGCTTCTTTACCTTTGTGCTTCTCGTCCGGACATCATGTTGAGTGTTGGTATGTGCGCACGGTTACAAGCAAATCCGAAGGAAAGCCATATCATGGCAGTGAAGAGGATCTTTTGATATTTAGTTGATACCCCAAATTTTGGACTGTGGTATCCAAGGGACACGGACTTCTCATTGGTTGGCTTCATAGATTCGGATTGGGCGGAGACAAGGTTGATAGGAAGTCTACATCCGGCGCTTGTCACTTACTTGGGAGATCTTTGCTATGTTGGTACTCGAAGAAGCAAAATTGTGTCTCCGTCTCTACCGCAGAAGCCGAGTATGTTGCCGCGGCGAGTAGTTGTGCTCAAATCTTATGGATGAGGCAAACCTTGCGGGATTATGGACTTGAGTATAGCAAGGTCCCTATTTTGTGTGATAACGAGAGTGCCATCAAGATCGCCTACAATCCGGTACTCCATGGCAAGACGAAGCACATTGAGATAAGAAATCACTTCACCCGGGATCACGTTGCTCTATTTTTCAAATAAGTGACTAATGAGCTTCATGTTGAGTCTTAGTTGTGAGTCCTAGATACATCTACACGACCTCACGCTATTATACTCTTACACGGTGGCCTCGGCCACCAACCTCCTCCTTGAGGAGTTTTTGGTTCTCTTTGGTTCTTCTTGATTTTCTTTGACTTTCTTTTGTTTTTCTTTCCCATTTGCTTTTGGTTTTCATTTCTCCTTGTTTTTTGTGCGAGATTCACACAAGCTTGGCTTTTCATGTTGATTCTTGCAAACTTGGTTGAGTAGTACCTTACTAGTTTCTCCATCTAATCCTAAGCCAATACCCACCTCTTGAGCCATTTCCGTCTAAAAGCACAAGCCTACACCATAATCTGAGTTTCCTGAGCTTTGGAGACCGGTACTACCGGTGGTCGGGCTGGTACTACCGGCCCTGTGCAGTGTCCTGACGACTGTCAGGATTTTGCCCAGGAGCGGTACTACCGCCCGAGGTACCGGTTAAGTACCGAAAAGCGGTACTACCGCTCTTGCGACCGGTACTACCGCATCCGTCTTTGACTTAAGGTAACGGGTGGGGACGGATCTATTTAATCCATCACTTTCCCCCACCCACCTCAAGTCAAAGGTGGCGTCCAAGCTCAGGAGACTCGAGGAGACCAGCCCCAATCTCCTCCTCCGTCCATCTCCGATCAATTCTTCTCCGTGGAGAAGCTTCGCCACCCTCTTTGTCACCATGGCCTCCGGTATGAACTCGAACCTCTCTTTAGGGTTTGTTGGATTCCCTAGATGCATAAGTTAGGGTTTTTTGGAGTTCTTGGTGGAGAATCATCCTAGAAAGCTTTTCCATGTAGAGGGATACTAGCTAGCAACACTAGTTGAAATTTGATCCTTTATGCTATGGATCACGACCTAGATCTAGTGGTGCAGTGCTCGAGCGGTAGTACCGGTCATTCATGAACGGTACTACCTGTTCAAGCGGTACTACCGGGCTGGGTTGCGATACTGCCGCCCAGTGCAATTTCACTTGTGTTGCTTGTTAGTGTCCTTTTGTGTTTCAACTCCGAGGATTGTGAACTTAACCCCTATTCCCCCCTACAACCTATGTTGTTCACAGGTTCATCCAAGCCCCGTGGTGGCGCCAAGGTCAAGCCTCCCGTCCCTCGTCGTCATAGGGAGCAAGAGGAAGAGGACATTGTTTTGCCAAGGACTACGAAGCATCAAAGGGCAGCTGCAGCCAACAAGAGGACCACCTGGGGTCCCCAAAAGCATATGAGTGGACTTACCAAGGACCAATTCTTGGAGATAAGGAAGATCAACCCGTACTTGGTGCCAAAGAATCACCGGCTGTGCTCCAACGACCACTTCTACCATCCAAACCAAGAGAGGATATACAATGAGATCTATGGTGCGAAGGAGTTCAATTGCTTCCCCCAATACTCTATCTCTATGGACAAGCTCCGCTCTAAGCCCGAATACTTTGGTGAGGCACTTGAGATATGCGAGGAGCAAGGACTTATCCCATTGATGACCTTCACACACAACTACTCCAAGGAGGTGATTTTCCAATTCTATGCAACCGTGGTGTTCCTTGAAGATGAGTTTGGCGTCCTCTCTCTCAAGTGGATGACCAAGGAGCATGTGATGGAGGCCACATGGGAGGAGTTTGCAAATGGCATTGGTTATCGTCTCCCCGACAATGATATCAACTTCTTCCGGATTCATCTCCAACAAAAGCCAATGAGCAAGGACAAGATGATCAAGCTCTACCTCCCCGGGCGTGCACTTTGCGGTAGTGCCTATGACCTCCTTCCAACATATGCCATCATGAACCGCATCTACCGCAACACCATCAAACCCAAGCACACCAACCACGATGAAGTGCATGGTTTCATTGTCAGCCTCCTTGTGCATACTCAAGCGAACAAGGGCCGAGGCAAGCAATTGGACGTCATGGACTACATATGGCATGAGATGCAAGATTGTGCCTTCCTCCGCAAGCTTCCCCAATATGCAACATACATCATGAGGCTCATTTGCCTCAAGTGGGAGCGAGCTAACCGTGTAGACCTCCTGGATCAATGCTCATCAATCACCCTCCACCGTGAGTAGAGCCCCACCGTCAAGAATCACTCTTCACCAAGGTATAGCAAGAATGCTCCCAATGACAAGGAGGAGGAGGAGGCCGATAGCGATGACTCCGACTTTGTGCCCAACTCCGTCAAGACCAAACGCCTCTTTGCCAAGCTCACCACTCGCCTCAAGAAGTCTTTTTGCTTCAAGGAAGACCTCCAAGACAAGATGTACAAGGCCCACGTCGACAACAAGAAGATTCGTCAACGCCAAAAGGCTATGATGGTTCACTTGGGTCTCCCCATCTCCGATGGCTCCAAGAACAACATCACCCCTCCCGGAGAGTGGAAGTCCAAGCACACGTGGTCGAGCTCCGAGGACTCCATTCCCGAGCGCATCGTGCGTCCCTCTCCACCACCTCATGGCAAGGGCCAAGCTGAAGATGAAGACGAAGATGAGGAGGAGGATGAGGAGGACGAGCACATGTATGGAGATGATGAAGACGAGGGCGACGAGGAGGACGAGGAGGAGGAAGACGAGGATGTCGAGTGATCTCCTTGGGGCACTAGCATGCTTCCTCTCCCTTTTTGGTGTTCCGATGCCAAAGGGGGAGAAGTTTCTCTATTAGGACGGGTATTTGCATGGGGATGCCAAGGGCTTGGTGCTTCATTTTGGTATTTCCGGCCTTGGCATCGCTTTTTTATCCTCGCTATTTGAGAAACTTTATTCGTATGCTTGCTACTTTGCTACTCTATTCGCGGATATCCCGGTTTGTAATAAGACCTATTCGTGGTAGCCTATATTGGTATTCGGTATTCATCTATTGTGGCTACACCATTTCTATGGACGCATTATTATTGGAAGTTTGGGTTTTCTCAAGGCAAATATATGACTCATTCACCCCAAAACTCCTTGTATTACCATATGTTGCCTCCATAATGTGCATATGCTATATAGACATGCCAAATATCCTTGTTGCATATGTGCTTGGTTTGTAGAATCTAGGGGGAGTTATGTCTGTAGGATGTGTGTATTTGATTCAAATGCATATTATAACTATGCACACATCTAGGGGGTGCTCCGTCTAGCTTTTGCAAATCTAGAACCTTATCATAATATCTTATGCTATGTTGTAAATTCTTGTGTTGTCATCAAACACCAAAAAGGGAGAGATTGAAAGAGCAAGATCTATACCTCGTGTTTTGTGTGTTTGATAACATCACTTGAATGAATTTCACCGTGTGCATACTTTGTCTTTGATAGATTTGTAGGTGCACGGTGCCCTCGCTGAACGCATCAGGATCGGAAGACTCAAGCGTAGCTTATAGATTTTCTGGTTTTGTGTGTGTGTCGCGAGGTGACGTGGTTGGAGAGGGAAAGAGGAAAAAGCAGAATCTGCCTCACCGGTACTACCGGTACCAAGAGCGGTAGTACCGCTACCTTATTGGTACCGGTCAGTGGTAACGCTCTGGACCTGCATGACGATATGCCCACAATACATGTTATGGTACCTCGACGGTACCTCGACCGGAAGTACTGCTCTCGAGCGGTAGTTCCGTGAAGGTACCGCTTTGGTACCGTAACTATGAGATACAGAACTTCCGCCCTGGTACCGCTCTAGTACCGGGTGGAGTCCAGGGCTCGCAGAGGCCCTGCCGGTACCTCAGCGGTACCGGCAGCGGTACTACCGCTTCGAGCCCACGTGGCAGATCTGTGGGCAGAATTCAAATCCAGAGCGGTACTACCGCTTGCCCAAGCGGTAGTACCGGTCGTGCGGAATCTGCACATAACAGTTGGATTTGGGGGAGCCTATAAAAGGGCCCCTTCTTCTCCAGCTCGTTTTCATCTCTTCTCTCTCTCCCTCCTCCATTGTTGCTGAGCTCAAACCTTGAGGATCTCCCTACCTACCCAACCAATCTTGCCCAAACTTTGAGGAGTGGTGGAGGAGACCCCGATCTATAGTTCTACCAAGAGAGATTTCACCAATATCATCTAGTCCTTAGTGGATCTTGGAGTTAGGGTTCCTATGGTGGGATCTTGGAGGAAGTGCTCCTATGGAGGCTAGCTTGGAGGTGTGCTAGCCCCATAGGGTGTTGGGAGCCTCCGGTGTTTGTGGAGCTCTCCCCAACCTTGTGAAGGAACCGCCGCTTCGACCGACTACTTAGTGGAGAAGGGGAAGCTCCTTCGTGGGGCTTTCTCGAGGAACAAGGTGAGGCCTTTGTGGCCATCTAGCCTTCGTGGTTAGCACCTCCTCAATGCATATGTTCTCCCTTTTGTGGGAGGAACTGCGGGAAATAAACCTCGCCTCGTCTCCGCGTCCCCGGTTGTTTCGCTCCCTCTCTTTACTAGCTTGTTCAGTTCCTTTGCTTGTTGCACTAGATAGGATCATATTAGGAACACCCCTATCACCAAAGTCACCACCTTTACTTCCGCATCACACTAAAATTGAAAAAGGCATAAAAATTGTTTAGCGACCATTCATCCCCCCTCTTGTTCGCTACGATCCATTCAGTAGCATATGGTTGGATCCTAGTATTCTTGTGTGGGAGAGAGACACACTCCGTTTTAATTGCATAGAGCACTCTAGTTTTCACTCTTATTGTTCTGCGAGTGTTCTAGTTTGCTAGTATTGCGTTTAGCTCTTGGTTTTCCACTCATATTTTGTCCAGAACTTGTTAATTTTCTTTATTTATGTATGCACTAGTAGGAAAAGCCTCATCAGTGGCGCACCAAAAATGGCTTCTGTGGCGCATGGGAGGTGCGCCACAGAAACGTCGCCACAAAAATAAGGTTTCTGTGGCGCACTTGCCCATGCGCCACAGAATTAAGGTGTCTGTGGCGCACGTGTTCTTAGGTGCGCCACAGAAAAGCGTGCGCCACTGAATTGGTTTTCCGTGCGCCACAGAATTTGCTTGTATTATACACGATTTTGTGCTGCTATACACATGCAGCTTTATAGACAAGCAATATACGTATATACAAAGTTATATACAAGCAACATTCAGATATAATATAAATATCATGTACATTGCACAGATATAACATAGACATCATCATCACATTACTTAGAGCCCGGTCGAGATACATATATAGTGGCAAGTGTCAAATGTTTTGCATACAACTCTTAATTCATACAAAATTCACAATTTCGAGATACAAAGTAGTCTTCATCCGGTTCCTCCTTTGCTCCCTCATCTCTACCCACCAGGCTCTCTTGCATCGGGGTCCTTCATCCAGTTCCTACTATGATGAAAATGGAAGAAAGTGAGACCAACAAGTCCGATGCACAAGAGAAATGGAATAAATGCCTCATACATTGTTGGTCAACACAAATATTAACATTCAGGGGACGGCGTAAGTGAGACCAAGTCCGATGCACAAGAGATTGATATTTGTGCTATCTTACCAGGCTCACTTACGCCGCCCCGAGTGTACGTTGACCAAACATTTTAATCATCGGCATTTTGAAAATCTCAAAGCAAATGGAATGACAAAATGGAATAAGTGCCTCATACATTGTTGGTCAACACAAATACTATGGTCGAAACCATAGTAGCAGATATACCGCGAGCATACTTTGAAGAAGGGCCCTTTCTCGGCCGTCGTTCCGTGAACGGGTGCTTGACGACACAATGACGCCGATCTGCTCTCCGGCGCAGAACCACGGCAGTCCCTCGCCGTCCAGCTGAACGAGTCCTTGATGCAAAGACCGTGCCGGCCCGCCCAAGCATTATGCTTGGGCCGGTTGCAGCGCTCAGGCCGTGCCCGCGCCTCGCATCATGCTGCCTTTGCTCGGTGGAACCAATAGACCGATCGTTGGAATAAGGAAACCGATGACGGCCGGTCGCAAGATTAAATTGCGATCGGCCGTCATCGGCTTCCTTATTCCAACGATTGGTCTATTCGTTCACCGGGCAAAAAGGCGAAGAGTGCAGGCGCGTGAGACACGGCCTGAAACGCGGCAACGAGGGCCGGCATGATGCTAGGGAAGCTAGCACCGTCTTTGCATTAAGGACTCGTTCACGTACTCGGACGGCGAGAGAAGAAAAGTGGTGATGCGCCGGAGAGGCAGGTCGGCGTTGTTGTCTCGTCAAAGACTCGTTCACGGAACGGCGGCCGGGGAAAGGGGGCCCGTCTACAAAGTATATTGCGGCGTATAGGTGACCAAACATTCTAATCATCGGCACTAAAATGGAAGAAAGAGCCAAGTGGTATCTCAACTAGATATCATATGCCTCATACTTTGTTGGTCGAAAGAAATATTAACATTCCGGGATGGGGTCAGGGAAGGCCAGGTAGGATGCACAAGAGATTGATATTTGTGCCATCGCACCGAGCTCACCGGCCCCACCCAAGAGTGTACAAGTGACCAAACAATTTAATCATCGGCACTAAATGGAAGAAAGGCCAATGCAATTAAGAAGTAGCTAGTATGAACTAAATGGAATGCCTCATACTTTGTTGGGCGAAACAAATATTAACATCCAGGGATGGAGTAAGCGAGGCCGTGTAGGATGCACAAAATATTGATACTTGTGCCATCATACCAGGCTCACTTGCTACACCCCCGAGTGTACGAGTGATCGACCAACCATCTAATCATCGGCAAGTACAAAAACACCAACAAACCAAGCAACCATGGTGACATAAGTCAAGATGCTCAAACACACATAGAATGCATGGAGAAGATGCTCCAAAGGGATTATTCATCACTTGGTATATAGACCAAGTGATGCTGGCAAAAGAGAGACCAATCAAGAACCAAGAAATCCAAGTAAGTGATAGATATGCCTAAACAAGCAACAACACATAGCATATCCCAGCCTAACCAGATGAGACAAGTCTTGGTAGCCAACTCGAATCACCTAGCACCACCTAGCCTTTAAAACCATCGAAACATCCTTTTTCTTCAAAGGATACCACGGTGGCATTCATTTACATGATCCCCTACCGCGGATATCTCTATTTTCATCAAAGCCAACAAGAAATAGAAATTTATCATTACTCAGCTTGAGTTCAAAACAAAGTCGGGTACCATAAGGGATTATTCATCACTTGGTAGTAACCAAGTGATGTCGGCAAGAGAGAGGCCAAGCCCGAGCTAGTCAATCCAGAGAGAGATGGATATGCATAAGTAAGCAAGAACACATAGCCTATCCAAGTTAACCAGATAAAACCAACCTTGACAACCAACTTAATAACCTAGCATCACCTAGTCTTTAAACCATCGAAACTTCCCATTTTCTTCAAAGGATACCACGATGGCATTCATTTACATGATTCCCTAATGTGAATATCTCTATTTTAGTATCTCGTTCTTATCCAAGTTTTTGCCTCAACCTTTGCATCATTGGCTAAGCCAAGACATCAAGCATCCGGCCAGGGAGCTTCTTTCTTTTAGGGAACTATATGAACTATATGCACATGATCCAGGTAAGCATAGTAGCATACCATAAGCTCACAACAATCCATCAAGTAAATGTTCACAAGGATACCACAAGTAGCATAGTAGCATACCATAAGCTCACAAGAATCCATCATTTTCTTCACAAGGATACCACAAGTAGCATACCATAGTAGCATTTAATGCATTTAAATGAACCAAATAGCATCAAAACCAACCAAATGTCCAACTAGCAAGCAATACCAAGTGAGCAAGTCTTCATTACCTTGTACGAGTTCGGACATGGATTTATTTCCAACAAAGGATGGAAATCAAATTAACATCATTGAATTAAATTGAATCATTACCATCACATGGTTCATAAATAACAATTAGGGGCAATGCATCCGGAGCAACATAGAAGAATGCATCCAGAGCAACAACGAGAATGCATCCGAACCACTATTGAGGTGCATCAACCATGAGCAATGAGCCAGTAAGTAAATCACTAGCACATGATGATCATTTGACCATTTAGAGCATGGACACACAAGCAATAGCAACAAGTATAGTTCACCAGGAATGGTGAGAAGCCGCAAGAGCATGCATCTAGCTGCAAGCAACAATGACAACAAGCTAGGATAGATAGATCAACAAAGAACGAAGCAACCAAGACATCAACATCAACAAGCAGACAACCAGAGCATGCATCTAGCTGCAGCAACAATGACATCAAGCTAGGATAGATAGATAGATTGCATCCGAGAGCACATCAACGAGCAACGAGCAGCCTAGCACAAGAACAACAACAAGCAGCACAACCAGAGCAAGCACACAAGCATTTCGTCGAGCACTTTGTGCTCGCGCGGGAGAGGAAGAGGGAGGGAGGGGAGGGGAGGGGAGAGAGTTCACCGACGACAGGGGTGGAGGAGGAGGTTGACGACGACGGCAGCGGTGGAGGAGGAGGAGGACGCGGCGGCTCCTCCACCTTCACGCGACGGCGGCCCCTCCTCACGGCGGCCCCTCCTCACGGCGGCCCCTCCTCGCCGTAGCGGCAGCTTGTGCTGCAGGTGGCGGGGATGGGAGGACCGTGGCGGCATGCGGCCCTCGCAGAGGAAGGCGGCGGCGACGGCGATGGCGACGACCATGGCGGCGCGCGGCGGATTGGAGGAGAGGGGAGAGGGGAGGGGAGAGGGGAGGGGAGAGGTGAACAGGCGGGGGAGGGCACGGGCGAGATGATATAAGTTACCTTAATTCTGTGGCGCACCCGAGCAAGTGCGCCACGGAATCAACTACTTCGTGGCGCACCGAAGCACGTGCGCCACGTAAAGAGTTATTTCGTGGCGCAGCACGCCATGTGCGCCACGTAAATACCTACACTAATAATTGGTGGTGGCAGGATGTGGGCCCCATACAATTTCTGTGGCGCAATGTTCAGCAGTGCGCCACAAAATTAAGCTATTTCTGTGGCGCACCTAGCATGGTGCGTCACAAAATAACATTCTGTGGCGCATTTTCAGTGGTGCGCCACAGAACTAAGCTTTGCCTATAAGGGTTTTCCTACTAGTGATGATTAGCTCTCTGGTCTTTATTGATTGCTATCTATGAGAGTTGTTTCAAATAAGTTGATTGATGTTGGACACGAGTAAAATGCAAAAGAAAGCTTGTCTAGACTGTGGCATAGACTTTGACATGTCATGTTGGATGTTATTCTTATTATATGCTTAGTACTTATTGTTGTAGCATGACTTGTCTCAAATAGCTGAGAGTGCATAATGTGCCATTAAAAGAATCATGTTTTGTTTCCATCATAAAAAGCATAATATATTGTGGTATTATCCTTTGATGCTTTATTGGGTTGACTTGGCACATGTTTATACCATGTTATGACTACAACCAGTTCCCTATTTTATGTTGTTTTGTATTTCAGAAAATTTGTGCAGAAAATATTCTCGGAATTGGACAAAACAAAAGCTGAAGATCTAATTTTTCCGTAACGAAGACGAAGTCCAGAGGGGGCACTAGGAAGCGCCATAGGGCGGCCAAACCAGGCCTAGTCGCGGCCCAGGCCCTAGCCACGCCTAGGGGTGGTCTGGAGTCCCCTAGCCTCCACCGACCTCTCCCTTCCGCCTATAAGAAGCCTCCCGACATGTGAACCCGAAATCAGTCAGCCTCCATCCACAAAAAGTTCTGTAGCTCCGTTGCCGCTGAAGACAAGATCTGGGGGACAGAAGTCTCTGTTCCGGCACACTGCCGGGACGGGGAATTGCCCCGGAGCCATCTCCATCGACTCCACCACCATCTTCATCGCCATTGCTGACTCACATGATGAGGAGTGAGTAGTTCTCCCCCGATACCGAGGGCTTTACCGGTAGCTATGTGGTCTATCTATCTCTCTTTGTATGATCTTTATGTGATCATGAGCTTTGTAATCTAGTTGAATAAGTATATGTTATTCTTCAACTATTGTGCTACTCAAGTGGTTTTATTATGTGATCTCCGGGGACACCTTGTCCAACGGTGTGAAGGTGACAGTGTGCACACCGTGTTTGTTTCTTAAGCTTAATTTACAGAAATACTTATGAATTGTGGTGTCTAGTTAGTACCACCTTTGTATCCTCAAAGTGATAGCGTGGGGTGTCCATAGATTGGGAATGCGAACTTTAAGGAATGCTTATGCAGTACTACAGCTGAATTTGTGTTTGTTATCAAACCGGAGAGTGGTTCAGAGTAGCATAGTGAAGTGATAATATCTATGTATTCAATTATGACATCATTGTTGAGAGTGTCCACTAGTGAAACTATGATCCCTAGGCCTTGTTTCCAAGCATTGAAACACCGTTTACAACCAGTTCTGCTACATGTTTGCTTGTTGTCATTTTTATTCCAGATTGCAATTACCACTCATAATCATCCATATTACTTGTATTTCCCATTATCAAAAAAAAATATTACTTGTATTTCACTATCTCTTCGCCGAACTACTGCACCTTACCCTTCGGGTGTTCACAGGGAAGCTCTCTAATAGATCACTTAAGACAACGGGAATTAACTACAACACATGATTTAAACTTAAGATGATATATTTGTCAAAATTTGAATGTATCTATATGCTTTTACTGTCTAGATACACGGGGTTTATGTCAGGACCTCAATAGCCTACTGTGGATTTTTTTTGTGGGGCAGTAAACAGGGGAATGAAGAATTGTTGGGTTTCATGGGAGGACATGACGAAGCCGAATTATTTTGGAGGGCCAGGGTTCCAGGACTTCAAATGAGGGGCTGAGCCGGTATGATCATGTGGTGAGAGAAGTAAAGGCAAGAGTTGGGATGTTCCAACACATGCAGGTTGTGCATGAAGGAAGAGCCTCAAACATCAACGCACATAATCTAGCCCAGAGTTCTGTGATATCTTGCCATAGGCATGCATATGTAGTTTCGGATTCCACTTAATTAAGGTGTGTGTGAACTACTCCCTCTATACTAAAATACTCTACATTCTAGGCCGAAAATTTGTTCTGAAATACTCTACATTCTAGATTTTAGTCAACAAGAACATAGAATACAAAGCGGCCCTCCTTTATCTATTGAATGTCACTATTTTCAATGTAGCTTAGCTTGGTTGTTTACCTATTTAAATAGTACTAATAAATGCAGTACTAATTTATCTGATTTTTCCTAGAATGTAAATTAAAACAGAACGGAGGGAGTAGGATGTAACTATATAAATAAAGAGGTGGACCGTTGCTCAAAAAAATTCTAGAAACAAAAGGTTGTGATTTTATTGTCAAGTAATGGTGATTAATTATAGCAATATCAGTTGCAACGTCTCAACATGAGAGCCTCTTTAATTGATTTGAGAAGTCAGTTTGGAAGCCAGGCTTTCATTTTGTTTGTAGCATTTTGAAATAAATATATGTATTCATTTCATTTATATTGTAATTCCAGAAATGGACACTTGTTTGATTGCCACAAGAATTGCAAATGACAACAACATTCAATATTGAATTTGTAAATGGCTTCCATAGAGAAACGCAAATGACAGGTCTCAGCTCGGAATCGTGTTTACCCATAGAGTTATTTTGCTGGATTTTCTAAATGAAATGACGACCCAATTATGGGGCAACCAAACAGCCCACCTATGGAATTCCAAAATGAATTTCAGAATTCCAGACCCAAATGATGGATACCAAACGACTTCTGAAGGATATTTCAAGACTAAGTATATGATTGGAATCTTCATAATTCTTCCTACGCCCTACAGTCCACAAAAAATGTTAGAGTTTTACTTTAAATTTAGAGTAAATTAAACTAAAACCCGACACTTGGGAGTACATGGGTTGTCTGATTTTGAAAATTAAATCACCTTGCTATGTGTTGTGATGCATTTGTCTTATATAATCAGTTGTACAAAAATAGGGCATAAGAGTAGTTAAAATCGGATCAAACAAACACTAAAATAGGCAAAGACTGGTTGGAAAAAAAAGAACATCATAATCCATAGCAACGCCACCTGTAGCTTGGATACTATATGAAGTGTTCATCAATGGAGTTCTTTGCACCACATTTGTATTTGTGGTGGTGATGAACTAAAACCTATCGATTCCTCTTTTGAATCGAAAGATTACATCACTAATGCTCATGATTCTTGATAAGTAATTTATGGTACATTGTTGTTTGTGGGATGTTGATGTTAGGTTTCTAGAAAATTTGAGAACTATTTTGTGGTAATGTATGTATTGTTCTTTCACTTTTGGACTACGTCCTTTTATTTTTGTTGAATTTTTTCACTGTTGGGTTGGGTTTTTTAAAGCGCTATTAAAAATATAGCACACTATTAGCACCATATTTATAGGGTGTATAGCATTTGGAATAGCCCCCCACTATTTCTTTAGCAAGCTATTTTAAACACTACAAAAAAAAACACAAACTATATATGTCCTCGAGGTGCCTCGCACTAGTCGTTGCCGCATGTCGACTTACCTGATGATGTAGGATCATCCGTCCAAGGAAGAAGACACAAGCACCCACCGTAGCTGTATCTATAGAAACACCATCTCATAGAAGCTTTGTGATCCATAATATCCGTTTGTCGCATACGACGGATCAAGCTAATCCATGATCGAGCACTGACTACGGAAACACATCATGCCTTGCAGATACCATATCCTCCACTTTGTAGGGACCTCGTCAGAGGAGAAGGCCAAATGCAACTACCGTAAGCAATCCAGCTTGTTATAGAAAACAATATTGTCCTTATTGACCGATGTCTTTGCCACCACCATAGTGGGTCAAAGCCACAAAAGTAGGCTGATCTGAACAACCTGAACTCACTCGCTTCCCGTGGATTCGAAGCCAATTCCATGAGAGCCAGGATGGAATGAGGAAGACTTATATGTCATTGCCTCGTTACCGTCACCAAGAAACTCTAAAGTAACCAAACAAAAGTAATGAAAGGGTTGAAGGCAATTCTTGGTTAGTTTCGAATTGTAAATCACATAGTAATAGTAAATCTAAAATCAATTTTGGTTTCTTCTAAATCCTATGATACAAGGACAAATCTATGTCCCGGGCCCTGCATGTCGGCTTCACCCGTTGATGCTGATCAACCGCACAAGAAAGGAGAAGCAAGCACCCATCACATCTGGACTTGTATGAACACCATCTTGTAGAAGCTTGCCATCATAGTCGCCCAACATATCCAATCCATGATCAAGCATCAGCTACGGAAACACATCATGCCTTGCGGATATTGTATCTGCCGCCTACTGGAGGCCTCAACAAGAGGAGAGGCCAAACGCGACCATCGTGAGCAGTTCGCCTGTGACAAAAAAGATAGTTATCCTTATTAACCGACACCTTTTCACACACCAAAGTGGATCAAACCCACAAAAGTTGGTGGACTCTGACCACCTGAATTCCTCTTTGACTTGCTTCCCGTGGAGTCGAAGACAATTTCGTGAGAATGAGATTGAACGAGGAAGGCTTATTCTAACAAGAGCGTTTTGCGACCGGCTAGCACCCTCACCAAGAAACTCTAAAGCTAGGAAAAGGTAATGAAAAGGTTGAAGGAAATACTCGGTTAGTTTCAAATGGTAAATCACACAAGATTGACTTTAAAGTTTGTGTTTACATCCGAGTTGAACTATCCTCGTTCAATAGTTCCGAAAGGGAACTTCAGGGCTTTTAGTTTGTCGCCATTACAAATTTAAAATGAAGTTACAAGTTGGACCAAGTAGGTCCTGCCGGACCAAAATGGCCTACACGTCATTCGAGATATGCTAGCTCGAGGGACTAATGTAAAGAATTGCCATGTTGACACTGACAGTAGTTGGCGCGGGTGGGGCGTGATGGTTCTTTGATTTGTTTTCCCTACAAGGAGACGCTCCAAGTCGCCGCGTTTTGTCGGTTTGATTGATTTGTTCTTGGTATCCATTGCATTGCAGTATATTGCGTCACAATTCCCGCCTGAAATGGCGTCAGAGCGCAGCTGGAGCGGTGGTCGGGCCCTGACAGTGCTCAGCGGTCGGCAGCGACGACTCGTGCTCACTGTCCCGTGGACGCGCGGAAGGAAGATACGAACACCTCAGATCCCTTGGTGCTTGGCAAAACTGTTTCGAAATTTTGCCTCTAAATCCGGCACCATCGAAAATGGAGAGAAAGGGTCTCACAATTTTATTTCTCGTATCCATCGGACCAAATTTCGTGCGTTTGTACGACGACTTTGAAGACACGTATTGTAGGGCTAGACAAGAGTACGGCTAGTTCAAAAATGTCATATACAATAAAAATTTAGGGCAAAAAAGGCATGCGCGGGAAGCCATATGTGGTGACCGAGTGGAGATGCAGATGCTCGCACACCTACACAATTTCAGCTCCATTGAATGGAGCCGAAGATTCTAAAATAGTCTCACCAAGTATTAGAGGAACTGCCACTTGCCAGAAGAGGAGGCAACAAACAGTAGCAGTTTACACTTTACAGCTTGTTCGATTTCAGATACCAGTTGACAGAGCACAATGCTCGCATCTAATGACTGTGGCTGACAAGGTGTAAACGTGTATATTACGATTGTCGAGGAACAACAGTCATGAAATTACCTAGTCTTAACTGAAAAGGCCTGCCCACGTAACCTATGTAGAGTATTTCCTGAGAAATTTCGTGAACTCTCTTTCTTCTGTGGCCTACATTTCTAACAACTCTGTAGAAACATTCCTCGAAGGAACCGTGTACAAGGAGGAAAAATCTCATGATCCTTTTAATTTAATTCGATATAAGACGGGAGCCATATAAATAATCGGTGATAAGAACTTCAGAGGCTTCCAGCTCATACTTTATCATCCAGTTCCGACTGCGGCGACTTCGGTGCCTTCTCGCTGGGTACACCCTGCCGCTCCTTGCCTCCAGGTTTCGAAGATGCGCTGCTGTACCATATCATCCCAACCACAGCAAGGACCATCCCAACCGCAACGTGGAAATTCAAGCCTTCTTTCCCAAAGAACAGGAACCCCAGGGTTAGCACGAGAATAGTCTTCATGTGGCCGATCACTTGGAACGTGACTGCCGTGAATCTCCCAATGCATATGAACTGGCTTAGATTGGTTCCGACTGCAATCACGCATGACAGCACAATGAAGAACTGAAAGGCGAGTGGAGGAAAAGGAGAGTCAGTGTCAGTCAACACGAAAACTGTGATGTCCAAAAGCAAACCATGTGTAGAAGAATCGATACAAAGCAAAGAACATCAGTCATCCATGTCTTCAAAGGCTCAAAGTATAACACAGCTAATACAGACGTTTTTTTATATGAATTGTGTATATTTATATAAATTACTATCTAACTTTGCGGACAACTAGATCCTTCAATCATTACACAACCTTAATCATGAAATCAACTACCTGTGTTTTATGGGTGCCAAAGGTAGAGATTCAGAATTGTGCCATATTCCAATTTTAGAAGCAAATGAATGCAACAACAATTGAGCTACAGTATTTTTTTTTCTCATTTATATAATATATGATGTACTTTCTAACTACTGCACCATCATATACTGATGGAATGTTGGCAAGCATCACTATGCCATATATATATTCTTCAGTTTGTTACATACCGTCACTATGCTGGTGTAGTGAAAAGTGTCGATTCTATTCCCGGTCAGCCAGAAGTCAACAAATGGGCCTAATATCAACAGGGAAGCTGCTTGAGCTGGTGCAGTATGACCCAAAAGTTTGAGTGAGTTGAGCGAGTACTTCCGTTGAAGGTAATTGACATACTGCAGAATAAAGGATGAGAACAATAATTTATTACACAAGAAAGATAAGTTCTGAAAACATGCAAAAAATAAACTGAGTCTAGGACAAACCTTCTGCGGTCACAAATAAATAAGCGACAAATGAATAGAACCTTACTATTTACTAGCTAATTAGTCCCTCCGTTCCCAATTATAAGAGGTTTTAGCAGTTCAATTTGAACTGCCGAAACATCTTATATTAAGGAACTGAGGAAGTACTATTTTTAGGCATTAATTGGGCAAATTTTCTGTATATGTTCCCTTAGAACATAGAGTAAAAGAAAATGCTATAAAAGAGATATCAGAGAGCCATCAAAGACCCCAGCTAAGCTAAATAAGATAATGAAACATATACAGTAACCTAGGCCTTCAAATGAAAGCTTTCATACATGCCCAGTCTAGTATCTTGTATTTATTATAACCAGGAATAGCAGCTAAGGCATCAGCTAATGTAGTCATCTTTTTGTAATGACCTTAATGAACAAAGGTTGCAGTCTACAGAGACTGAACTATAAGCAGAAATAACCAGGAATAGCAGCTAAGGCATCAGCTAATGTAGTCATCTTTTTGTAATGACCTTAATGAACAAAGGTTGCAGTCTACAGAGACTGAACTATAAGCAGAAATAAAACAAGCGGTAGATATTGATATGCTATAAGTTGATGCCCACCAACAAAATAGCATATAATGTACAGCAGCAAATAAAATAAATTCAGTGACATTCTCAATACTTACATGCTGTTGCAATGCAGTGCCACAAACTGCTATTACGGCAGCTACCAATCCTTGCGCATTTACACTGACATCAGAAACTGTACACACTCCCACACCTACAAGGACAACCACTATGCTAAGCTTTGTATCCCTCGAGTAACGGAAATTCTCAAACAGGACCTCCATAATGCATAGAAGTGGAATTATAGATAGCTTCGCAATCTGAAGACATAAAATGGTGAAAGAAAAATTAGTATATAAACTACATTTATAAATTGAACAAAACAGGAGTTGCAGTTTTTACCTGATAGAAGCCAACAGAATTCCACATCAAACTAACATTCATCCCAACAATTGATAGGTTCGCGAAGAAGACAAACTTTACTAATTCTGACAGAGGTAAATGAGATGGCTGAACGTATCCTAACCATTTCATCACCAATGTCATCAAAGTGGTTGTTGCAAAATGCAGCCCAGTCAATGTTGTAGCTGTACCAACAAAAACAATAGTACACAATATTAGTGGCAACAAAAAAAATCATCAATACAATAAACATATCCATTTATGAACTTCTGGTCATCAGCGCCCAGATAAGAAGTTCTAATATAATTCCTGTGACTGTTATAATCTGAAACACATCGTACACATATTGGAAATTTGTCGCTTCTCAGTTTGTAAAATTGCAAGTTCAACCAGTTCAGTGTTCCTCGGTAAACTTCACAATATTTCACAGAATTAAAGTCCATACAAATTCAGATAAGGATATATGGAACCCAACCTAAGTTCAGCCAGTAATGTTCCATGGGGTCCATGCTTGCAGATTTTTAAGTTCAACCAGTTCAATGTTCCAATGATAAATGCCATAATAGCTTCCATTGACAAAAATAGATTTACATGTCAACAAAATTTAGACAAGGATATAAGCATGCTGTCCTAGTTTGATCAGTGTGATACAGTGGAAAGCAGCAGAGGAAAAAGGCAAAGTTCACTCAGCCATTATATAGTTGGTAGGGAGCACAGCTGGACAGTTTGGCATATAAACATAACAAGGTTTGGCATCCTATTCTTACCAAAGCTAAACCCGTGTGTAGCCATCAAGGCCTTGTTGACCATGATTATGCCAACCGAAGTGACAACATTGAACATCCATGCCCCAGCATCTAACGCTGCCTTTTGCTCCGCCTTGCTTCCTGGCGCCATGTTTGCTTATCATGTAGGGTCCAATGCTAGTTTCGATGTACGAAATCGCCTGCCTTCAGCTGTGCACCTAACATGAGAAAGTAGCTGCCATAAGTACGACAGTTAATACCAGCAAAGATAGGTAGTACTACCAGACATCATTAGATTAGTAGCCAAGTTGTAATGCCTATTCTTGAAGTTGAAGCAAATCATCTCGGAATGGCGATGATGTACAAGAGAATTGCGCATACACACTAAGGCGAGCTTTCAGTCTTTCACCATCCAGTAATCACAGATCTCGAGCGTTACCCTACATGCTCACTAATCTCGAGCGTTTGTATGGGGCTTTGCTTTCTATTGTTTATTTGTCATTCCTGAGATCTGGGGTAACACTGCCGCCTGAGAATCGCGGCGATTGTTCCGTCTGCTAGAGTTCGATTTCTCCCATGTGTGTTACCCCGTGTAAAATTTAGCTGTGGACATCTTTTTTGAGGTATATATACGGTTTTTTTTTGTAATTCAGTTATCATTGCTTACAGTCTTAAACCCAAACTACCCTCCACAAAAGAAATTCCTGTCGGTGCACACTCAGCACCACATCTAGATGTCCTCCCCACGATAGGAGATGTGATTATTTGGCCTCAAACCTGTTTGACCGTCCAAGCAATAGGAACAGACTGATTTTCTGAAGCGGCTGCCTTGCCTAACAATACACTACCAGAGTTGGTGTTGTGGCGGCTTGAATCAATAGACCATGACTGATACGCAGCTCTGAACAGGCTGATCACAGTTGTTTAGTTTGAGCTCTGTCTTGGTCCATATATATTTACTTCATCGGTAATATCTATCTCCAACTGCGATTACTGGATGGTGGAAGACTGAAAGCTCGCCTTAACGTGTCTGCGTGATTTTTCTGTACATCATCGGCATTCTGAGATAATTTGCTTTAACTTCAAGAATAGGCATTACAACTTGCTACTAATCTAATGATTGCAAATTGGACATCTTTTATTCACAAGATTGTGGTTAACCACACATCTTTTCATTTTGCTGTGATCACAGCAACAACAGCAACCAAGGCTTAGAGGTAAATGACATGATTTCACTCAATAATATGTTAATTAGGCATAATAGAAGATACGAAATTGGTATGGCACCACACGAGCACTAGCACAGGTACAGATAAGATGAGACAAATAAAACCTAGTTCCCCCAAATACATGGCACCGGCGTCCACCACCTCGAGATCAGATCCAACCAACAGCTCAATATCGTATAGATTGCAAGAACAAGAAGAGGGTAAAGGGAGGATAAGAATGAGGATCTTACCTTGTAGCTGCCGGCGTCGGGGGCTTGGAAGGGCGAGCTGCTGGAGATCTTGATCTTCCCGGGGGCTAGGTCTTCGGTTCCAGCTCCGTTGCGGCTTCAGCGTTGGGGAGGGCGGCTTCAGCGTTGGGGAGGGCGGCGAGGCGCGAGGCGACGGGGCGGGCTCTGTGCTGAGTGGGCTGGGTCGCCACGGCGGTGCTCGACGGCGAGCGTGGATGGTGAGGGGTTCGTAGTGGTTGCCGGTTGGATTGGGAATGGAAGGGGACGACCTTCCACTTTCTTTTTGTTTTTTAAGAATTTTTAATTGAGCTGACACATGGGACACAGTCCACATCAGCAAGTTATTGCATACTGTTGCTATCTCAGCTTTGACCAGTGGGCCCTACTGTCAGATTTCCTGTCAATTCCGAGAAAATCATATATTGCCGCTCTGTGGAGCCTCCGCAGCCAGTAACCAGTGGGGTCGTATATTTTTCAGGAAAAGACATATATTGCCGCTCTGTGGGGCCTCCGCGACCAATGACCAGTGGGGTCGTCTATTTTTCGAGAAAAGACACATATTGTCGCTTCCGATATATGTCTTTAGAGAATATCATAGAGAGAAGCAACAAGTTCGCTAATTAATTATTCTTAAGCTAGACCGGAGAACCGCTGCGCTGCTCGTCTCCCACCGTCGGACGGAGCGACCATCACCGCGGCCTCATCGCGCCGCCGGCCCGTCCCCCGGCGGCGTCGGACGGACCGCGGCGCCGCACGTCAACCACGGCTCCAGAGCACTTGTTTCGTCCGCACACATTGTACCCACCGCGAGAAAGTCCGCCGCAAGCGCATCCACCGCCCACGACGACCGGGATTTGTTCCGCGCACCAATTGGTAGTATAGCTTGGTAAGACCTCCGCTTCTGCCTCCCCCGCCCCCTAATCGATTCGGTTCCCGTAATTTATTGGAGTTTGCAGGTACGAAATAGTCCTCAATGTCTGGTCGTAGCGGGTACACCAGCGAGGGTGGAGATTCGATCATGTCGTGGCCACGTTCTATTTCTCCTACCTCGTCGGAAGTGCAGGTATCTAGCTTCAGCTCTCTGTACTACCGTTGAAAGTTCCGCCATGGCCTGTTGGAGTGATTTCAGTTGTTCTTTTTTCCATTATTGTTACAGATTAGCTAAGCAAGCCGATGATCCATGGTACATTGCATACCAAGATGAATCAACTCGGTGGTGTAGCCGAAGGATGGATTTGGAGGAGAAGGTGGCCAATTTAGGTGATGAATTGGCCCGTAAAACCTCGATGATATTCGAGCTGAAGCGTATTGTGGAGGAAAAAAGAAGAATTCAGAGCTTATTCGCAAGGAGAAGTTGAGAGTTGAGACAAGATCTTACCGTATTTGATCAAGTGGTAGAAAATCTAGAACATGAACTTAAAGTGATGGGAGAGGAGAAAAGCGATTCATCTCGTGCGGTTTTATTAGGTGTCATCCCTGTCCTAGCGCTTATGTGGTTCGGTAGACGATTTAGTATAGAATTGTTATTCAGTAGATGGCTCTAACCACTCGTATTTGTTGTGGCTCTAAGCACTCGTATTTTGGCGTACAATTTCCTACTTGTGCTAAGTAATGCGCACGATAATTTTAGCATGCATGAACATTTTATAAAAGTGAAGGGATCCCAAAAGTGAAAGCATGTACCAGCCTCCGGATCAAATACATATCAATATCTTCCCAATCAAGTTGGGATAGAATTCAAATCATACATACGGATGTACATGGACACATCAAGAACGTGGAGAAGCTTTTTTGAGACGGAGGTAGTAGTTCGAACAATTTTATCCCAATTGGAAATTGAAAAATACAAATTTATCATAATTTATCCCAATTTGCGGCGTCGAACACGGCCGCGCAGCGATGGGCAAGAAAGGCCGGGACGACGGGCGGCTGAGGGGTGGTCATCAGCGCCATCCGCCGTTGAAGCGATGTTATCGGCGATGGCTTCAATGTTCGTGGCATCGATGACCAGTGTCGGAACCGCCGCTGTCTTGGTGTACTTCATCAGCGACGGATCTGCGGAGGGCTGGATCGGCGGCTTTGCAGCGCGGTTGTAGACGATGGCTTCAATCATCTTGGCATCGATTCGCACTCCCAGCAGCGGAAGTGAGACATCAACAGGCTCCGACATTGAAGGCTGGGTCTGTGATACGTCTCCGACGTATCGATAATTTCTTATGTTCTATGCCATATTATTGATGATACCTACATGTTTTATGCACACTTTATGTCATATTCGTGCATTTTCTGGAACTAACCTATTAACAAGATGCCGAAGTGCCGTTCTTGTTTTCTGTCGTTTTTGGTTTCGAAATCCTAGTAACGAAATATTCTCGGAATTGGACGAAATCAAGACCCGGGGGCCTATTTTGCCACGAACCTTCCAGAAGACCGAAGAGCATACGAAGTGGGGCCACGAGGTGGCCAAACCACAAGGCGGCGCGGCCAAGGGGGGCCGCGCCGCCCGTGGTGTGGGCCCCTCGTCCGCCCTCCGACTCGCCCTTCCGCCTACTTAAAGCCTCCGTCGCGAAACCCCCGAGGCGGAAAACCACGATACGGAAAACCTTCCGCAGACGCCGCCGCCGCCAATCCCATCTCGGGGATTTCGGAGATCTCCTCCGGCACCCTCGCCGGAGAGGGGATTCATCTCCGTGAGGACTCTACACCGCCATGGTCGCCTCCCGGAGTGATGAGTGAGTATTTCACCCCCGGACTATGGGTCCATAGCAAGTAGCTAGATGGTTGTCTTCTCCTCATTGTGCTTCATTGTTGGATCTTGTGAGCTGCCTAACATGATCAAGATCATCTATCCGTAATACTCTATGTTGTGTTTGTCGGGATCCGATGGATAGAGAATACCATGTTATGTTAATTATCAAGTTATTGCATATGTGTTGTTTATGATCTTGCATGCTCTCCGTTATTAGTAGAGGCTCGGCCAAGTTGATGCTAGTAACTCCAAGAGGGAGTATTTATGCTCGATAGTGGGTTCATGCCTCGCATTGACACTGGGACAGTGATGAGAAAGTTCTAAGGTTGTGTTGTGTTGTTGCCACTAGGGATAAAACATTGATGCTATGTCCGAGGATGTAGTTATTGATTACATTACGCACCATACTTAATGCAATTGTCTCGTTGCTTTGCAACTTAATACCTGGAAGGGGTTCGGACGATAACCCGAAGGTGGACTTTTTAGGCATAGATGCGCTTGGATGGCGGTCTATGTACTTTGTCGTAATGCCCAATTAAATCTCACTATACTTATCATGACATGTATGTGCATTGTTATGCCCTCTCTATTTGTCAATTGCCCGACCGTAATTTGTTCACCCAACATGCTTTTATCTTATGGGAGAGACACCTCTAGTGAACTATGGACCCCGGTCCATTCTTTTAATACTTGAAATACAAATCTGTCGCAATACTTGTTTTCACCGTTTTCTCTGCAAACAATCATCTTCCACACAATTCGGTTAATCCTTTGTTACAGCAAGCTTCGGTGAGATTGACAACCTCACTCGTTTCGTTGGGGCAAAGTACTTTGGTTGTGTTGTGCAGGTTCCACGTTGGCGCCGGAATCCCTGGTGTTGCGCCGCACTACATCCCGCCGCCATCAACCTTCAACGTGCTTCTTGGCTCCTCCTGGTTCGATAAACCTTGGTTTCTTTCTGAGGGAAAACTTGCTGCTGTGTGATGTCTACGGGAGCTTCTATTCTTGTAGACAGTGTTGGGCCTCCAAGAGCAGAGGTTTGTAGAACAGCAGCAAGTTTCCCTTAAGTGGATACCCAAGGTTTATCGAACTCAGGGAGGAAGAGGTCAAAGATATCCCTCTCATGCAACCCCTGCAACCACAAAGCAAGAAGTCTCTTGTGTCCCCAACACACCTAATAGGTGCACTAGTTCGGCGAAGAGATAGTGAAATACAGTGGTATGAATAAGTAGTAGCAACGGCAACGACACCGAAAAGTGCTTTGCCCAGGACGAAGAAACAAGCGGTAGTAATGTAGCAAGTAGTAACGCGAAGAAAACAAGTAACAAGCGTAGTAACTCAGCAGTATTTAGGAACAAGGCCTAGGGATTAGACTTTCACTAGTGGACACTCTCAACATTGATCACATAACGCAACAGTATAAATGCATACTCTACACTTTTGTTGGATGATGAACACATTGCGTAGGATTACACGAACCCTCAATGCCGGAAGTTAACAAGCTCCACAATAATGCTCATATTTTAGTAACCTTTAGTGTAAGATAGATCAATAGACTAAACCAAGTACTAGCATAGCATGCACATTGTCACCTTCATGCATATGTAGGAGGAATAGATCACATCAATATTATCATAGCAATAGTTAACTTCGCAATCTACAAGAGATCATGATCATAGCATAAACCAAGTACTAACACGGTGCACGCACTGTCACCTTTGCACACATGCAGGAGGATTAAACTACTTTAATAACAAATCACTAGAGTAGCACATAGATAAATTGTGATACAAAACATGTTGCAATCTTAAAGAGATATAAATAAGCACCTCACTATGCCATTCAACATTGAGTAAGTATTCTGTGAAATATGGCCTAAGAGACCCACACGGTGCACACACTCGTCACCTTTACACACGTGGGACTAGGAGTCTCCGGAGATCACATAAGTAAAACTCACTTGACTAGCATAATGACATCTAGATTACAAGCATCATCATATGAATCTCAATCATGTAAGGCAGCTCATGAGATTATTGTATTGAAACACATAGGAGAGAGATGAACCACATAGCTACCGGTACATGCCCCGAGCCTCGATGGAGAACTACTCCTCCTCATGGGAGCAAAGCAGCGGTGATGAAGATGGCGGTGGAGATGGCAAGCGGTGTCGATGGAGAAGCCTTCCGGGGCACTTCCCCGCTCCGGCAGGGTGCCGAACAGAGACTCCTGTCCCCCAGATCTTGGCTTCGCGATGGCGGCGGCTCTGGAAGGTTTTCGTGGGTTTCGTCGAACGCGTAAGGGTTTTCTGATCCAGGGGCTTTATATAGGCGGAGAGGCGGCGCCAGAGGGTCGAAGGGCTGGCCAAACCCTAGGGGGCGCGGGCCCCCTAGGCCGCGCCGTGGTATGGTGTGGTGGGCTCCGTGCCCCCCTCCGGTCCCTCTCGTGTGTTCCGGATGCTTCCGGGGATTCTAAGATCTTTGGCGTTGATTTCGTCCGATTCCGAGAATATTTCGTTACTAGGATTTCTGAAACCAAAAACAGTAGACAACAGAACCGGCACTTCGGCATCTTGTTAATAGGTTAGTTCCGTAAAATGCACGAATATGACATAAAGTGTGCATAAAACATGTAGATAACATCAATAATGTGGCATGGAACACAAGAAATTATCGATACGTTGGAGACGTATCACTGTGCGCATCATACCTTCCTCTTGGGGTTGCCCAACGAACGTGTGAAATACACGCCATCAAGCATATTTTCTGGCGCCGTTGCCGGGGAGATCAAGACACGCTGCAAGTGTAGTCTCCACTTCTCAATCTCTTTACTTTGTTTTTGTCTTGCTTTATTTTATTTACTACTTTGTTTGCTGCATTATATCAAAACACAAAAAAATTAGTTGCTAGCTTTACTTTATTTACTGTCTTGTTTGCTATATCAAAAACACAAAAAAATTAGTATACTTGCATTTACTTTATCTAGTTTGCTTTATTTACTACTGCTAAAATGGCTACCCCTGAAAATACTAAGTTGTGTGACTTCACTAGCACAAATAATAATGATTTCTTATGCACACCTATTGCTCCACTCCGCTACTACGAGCAGAATTCTTTGAAATTAAACCTGCTTTACTTAATCTTGTTATGCGAGAGCAATTTTCTGGTGTTAGTTCTGATGATGCTGCTGCCCATCTCAATAATTTTGTTGAACTATGTGAAATGCAAAAGTATAAAGATGTAGATGGTGACATTATAAAACTAAAATTGTTTCCTTTCTCATTAAGAGGAAGAGCTAAAGATTGGTTGCTATCTCTGCCTAAGAATAGTATTGATTCATGGACTAAATGCAAGGATGCTTT
>NC_061514.1:98766163-98807810 GCF_022539505.1 Lolium rigidum | reverse complement strand
GGCGGTGCCATACTAAGAGAAGTTAATTTCAAAAGGCTACACTTATCATGAGAAAACTATCATAAACATATGTGGTGAATATTAGTGTGCTACCCATTAAGCATGTGTGGTCAACCAAACAACATTCGGATTGTTCACGAAAACTTTTCCTGAAAGGCAAGTTCCTATCTTGTTTTCAATTAAGTGTATGTATTCTATAGATGCATCACGCTGAATAAAATCAGGTTCCTAATACAACACGATGACATCTGCACAGATTCATTACACTTATGGACAAAAATGAAAGAAAAGAAACATAAATTAAGAACTACTACACAAGCACAACGTCTTTCTCAAGGTCACAACTCACAACCACCTAGCTGTCCCTAGCTAGCTTGAATGATCGATCTGCATTATCGTTATCGTTATGATTCGTTAAATAAAAATCAGTCACTTGTGAATTGTGACTTGTGACCTATGACCACGCCGAGGCATGCCGGGTAGTATAGATAGATACCATGCAAAGCACCTGAACTATAATTAAGTGGGCCGTAACAGTGGATGATGAACGGAACACAACTACTAGAAAAGTACACACGACAACAATATGGATCAACCAAACCAGCCGTCGCAACGACGAAGCAGCTAGCTCTGCGCCGTGTCGCATACGCACGTTCACGAGACGGCCGGACAGTGCTTTCTTCCTTTAAACACCGGCCTGTACGTACGTGCCCTCGCCGGCCGGTCTGGGCCGCCTTCTTACGGTTTCAGCGCCGAGTAGGTCCGGTACTGGTACTCCTCCGCCGCCTTCGCCTCCTCCCTGCCGGCGTCCACACTGCCGTCGCCCTTGTGGTGGTCCTCGCACGGCACGTGGAAGTTGACGGGGCACGTCGTCATCTTGGTCCAGTTCTCGTGGAAGAACTCGGCGCACTCCTCGTAGGACCGCTGGTTGGGCGCATAAGGGATGCAGTTGCGGTCGACGTTGAGCTTCCCCTCGCTGATCAGGTCCCAGCAGGATTCCCCCAGCCACGTGAAGTAGTTGCCGGAGAGCGTGAGGTTGGCGAGGTGGCCGTCGGTGGCGAGACGGCAGAGCGCGTCGGGCACCACGCCGTAGAGGAGGTTGTCCGCCAGGTTGAGCTGCTCCACGTTCCGCAGGCACGCGTACGAGCACGGGATGGGGCCCGTGAGCCGGTTCGTGCCGGCGTCGATGACCGTGGCCTGGGCGAGCAGGCCGAGCTCGTAGGGGAGGCAGCCGCTGAGCATGTTGTTGAGGAAGAGCACCTCGAGGAGCGTATCGGCGGCGTGGGCGATGGACGCGGGGATCGGCCCGGTGAACTGGTTGTTGGCGAGGGAGAGGTAGTTCACGGGGGAGTCGCCGAGGTTGTCCGGGAGGTTGCCGGAGAATTGGTTGTTGTTGACGAAGATGGCCTGCACCTCCGGGAACGAGGAGAAGATCCCCGCCGGCAGCTCGCCGAAGAAGCTATTGAAGCGGATGTCGATGAAGGTGGCGTTGGCGAGGCCCAGCACGTCCGTCGGGAACGACGCGGGCGCGAGCCTGTTGTTGCTCACGTCCAGCTCGTAGAAGTACTGCAGCTTCTTGAGGTTGGGCAGGGCGCCGCCGAAGTTGTTGGAGTTGGCGTGGAACAGCGCCAGGTCCGGGAGGCCGTCCACGAAGCCCTGCAGGGAGTCGGCATGCAGCTGGTAGCCGTTAAAGTCGACGGACGCGACGGTCCTGTCAGGGATGTTGCGCGGCCGCTCGCAGAAGAAGCCCTTGTAGGAGCCGCAGAGGTCGGTGCCGGTCCAGGTGCTGGTGACGCCCTTGGGGTCGCGGGTCACCGTCTTCTTGAACTTCTTGATCACGAGGTACGCCCTGTACAGGCGCAAGTTCTCGAACTCGCATGCCCGCGGCTCGGACGACATCGGCGGCGGCGGAGGCGCGGCGTACCTGATGGGGTGGTTGTCGGTGCCGACGCCGGCGTCCCGTCCGGTAGCGTCGGAGGTGCGCGCCGCGAGCGCAATGCAGGATACGGCCAGGACGAAGAAGAGAACGAGGCGGCCGCCGCCTGGCAGACCTGCCATTTTTCTGATCACCCGAGGTATCGGCTGCAGAATTGAGAACAGTGTGTCGGGCAAGTTTGGCGCGGAGTTGCCCTCGCGCAAACTGAGTGGCCTGGTTCTAAGGGCGCGGGATGTATATAAACACTTGCACCCACGGACCACGGTTAAGAAAGCATGCAGACTCTACCAACTGTTGTTGATGTTTGTTCAGAGAAGCTGGAACTCGTCCTGCGTTGGCTGTTGCTTACTGTAGTGTGTTGGATGGCTGTAGGAGTTCCATCGCTATACTGATCCTCCTCCCCTGTTTCTAAGTTATTGCAGAGCTCATTTGCATGTGCGGTGGCCTAATAAAGGCCAACCCCCAGATAAATGTAGAGCGTGACATCGTGACCGAGTGGACTAATCTTCTCATCCTGAGGGCAGCAAATTCTACTAGTGTGTTTCATGCACACTTGTCTTTTTTTTGTGTGTGTGTGTGTAATCGTGATGTAAATAAACACCGGTTCAACGAAATAAAGAAGTGATTACAAAACAGAGCGAGATCGAGAGTGTTTACCGTACATATACACATAACAAAGATAAGATACGTTGATTGATAGCTATACAAATGACTACAACTTCACAGTTCATAATAAAGACCGTTCCTTATGGTTTCCTCTAACAATCAGTTCTTGATATATCTGAGCAGACTAATTAAGAAAGGAAAATGATTGAATCCCCCCGGGGGATGAAGCGCGTTGCAACCTCCGCCTCCAGGTCCCGCCACGTGCCACCACGGGCCCACACACCGACCCACTCCTTCCTATCTCTTTCTTCTTCACGCGCCGCCCCAATTCCCCATCTCACCAAGCTCCTCCTCCAGCGTTCTGCGCGCCGCTGTTCGGCCGTTTCGCGCCACCGGCCGTTCCGCGCGGGCGTTCCGCACCGCTGGCCGGCGCGCCGTCGAGGCCTCCATCTCCACCGCCATCCCCTACTTCTTCGCTGCGTGCATCCCGCCACCATCACGCCATCCACGCCGTTCTCCGCATGGGCCGCTGGCGATGGAGGTCTCCGGCGTCCGGCCTGTCGCTGCTCCGGTGCTCCCCATCATCTAGTCTCCCACAACTTAAGAACGGCGCCATCACGCGGAGATGGTGGTGCTGGTGGTGCTGCCGGCGCGGATGGTGGTGATGCAGTGGGAAGCGGTGCAGGGGCAGGGGCAGGGGCAGGCTGCTGATGCTACGAGCTCGAGGCTGTGCTTCCCGCGCCGCTGTTGGTGGGTTCGGGTCTCCACCACCGTGATGCCTTCGTCCGAAACAAAGGCCGCAGAGGATGCTTTTTTTGCAGCGCTCCAAGCCTGCAACTTCAAGGACCTAGCCATTAAAAATGTGATGGTACAGTAGTAGATTTTTTTTGCTGCATTTGTTATGCGGTTTTGATAATATCGTAAAAGTACTTTGCTACGATGTCTCCGGTGACGTCTCGTTGAATTTGGCTTTTTGCTACAACTTTGTCGAGCGACGAGCTACAATTGTACAAATCTTTTGCTAAAATTGTTCTGCTGTTTTGCTACCTTAGTACGAAATTGTTGCTACAAGATCTTCGGCGAGGTCTCCATTAATGTATTCGATGATATCAGTTTTGCTACAATAGCATAACTTGTTTGCTATAATTGTTTTGTTGTTTTCCTACTTTAGTATAGAAATTTTGCTACGAGGTCTCCGGTGAGGGTCTCCGGCGAGGTCTTCCTCAATTTTTTCGATGATATTAGTTTTTGCTACATTAGCACTTTTTTTTTGCTACAATAGCATAATTTGTTTGCTACTAGCTCTCCGGCGAGGTCTCCGGCGAGTCTCCGGCGAGCTCAGCCTTTTTTATTTGATTTCGTGACTGAACCGTTTTTTGCTACAATGTAGCAAAAGCGGGTTATTTTTGCTGCCGGGAGGTGTTTTTGCTACATTCGGTAAAAGCAGATCCGGCCGTCCAAGATTGCCGATCCAACGGTCGGCGACCCGGAGCTGGGAAATCGGATCCCCGGGGGACGCCCAGCAGTTTCCATTAAGAAACCATTCAATGTTTCAGATCACGCTAGTTAACGGAACACATCATGAGTTGGACAAAAAAAAATGCTGCATGCGAAAATTTCCATCTGCAAAATGCACCAAAATATTTGAGTAACGAATAAATACGGAAGGACCGAGGGCACCGTCAAAATCCTTACATTTTGAGCCTGCACTTGAAAATTTTGGTGTTACTTCACTTGCCTCTTCCTGAGAGGCAGTAAAAAAATGCATATGTATTGATCAGCGAGAGTAAACATTGATCAAAATGATAGATCGAATGGAAGATAAATTGTAAGATTAGATATCTTTACTCCAGAATATTTCTTCTCTCCCGTGTCGCTGCCGCAGGTGATCCGGGAGGAGCCCATGAAAGCGTATCTTGATCCCAAAGATCTTTTGGATTATTCATGACAAGGCAATCAGGGAACTAACCAATTTTGTGCAAAGTTTGCAGATTTTAGGTCTCTATCATCAAGCCATGACCAGTTCTTCTTTTTAACATCCTTTGATCAGGGATATCGCAAAAGTGGATCATGCTTGGTGACCACTAAAAGTTAGAATAATGTATAAGCCCATATGCAATGTAATTTTCATTTCCTGAGTCATCGGTGTGGCGTACTACGAAAAGAGCACATCACAAAGCATAAGGAGAAATGATCCCACATATACATAACCTACAGAGTTTCGTTCAAAATCTACTTAAAAAAAATCTCCAAGGTCACATTTTTAACACTTACTCGGTACCTCCATGTTTCTCCATCTCGGTTAATCAGACCATGTGAGTTTGAGACTCGCAAAGACATGCGTTTTTTTTGTCAACTCTCTATTTCTGCCGGTACTACTAGTGTGGTCAAGTCGGAACCTCCGATTCTTCATTAAAATGTGTCCGTAAATATTCCTATATACGGCTGGTATTTCCGGGACAAATCCATCTGGCACCTTCAAGAGGCAACTTAGCAGCTTTTGTCAAAACTAAATTGTGAGAGTGCTACATTCGATCCGGTACTACCGAGACGATTCTCAAGAACCTCCCAGCTTTTGTTGTCTTCACTTTCGGGTAACATTCAACTTTTGAGTGTTATGGTAAGTCTTTGGCTCCCATACCTCCGAGATCTAAATTTGGTAGGAGGCCATGACGTCTCTTAGTTCCCATGGAACCTGCTGAGCGGAGATGGAGTTTATCGCTGAAGCTCTTGCAAGAGAAAGATTACCCGTCAGAAAAGTAACTTGTTGTAGCTGAAGCGACCGCGCCACCTTTGTCGCAAGAAGAAGAGCCGCCGCATCGGCATGAAATGGTGTTGGCGCTTGCTCTCCAAGGCTTGAATCATGACGTCACACTTGTGTTGACCAATTTGAACCTGAAGAAAGAGACCAATGCCAGTTGCTTGGGAGTCGTCTCTTCCTGGTATCTTCATGTTTTTCCACGAGGCGTCCGAGAAGATCTAATTCCCTGTAATGACAAGATCTGTCCTTATTGTTGTTCTTATTGCTGGTAGATAATTGGTTGCATGAGTTGCTTGCTTGCTTGTACGAGTCTTCTCTTATGATGGCTTGAACTCGCAAAATGGAATCAACCGGGATCGAGCATCTCCATGTTTTGTTGAATTGTTCTTGCCGCTTGGTACACCTGGTATGGAGCCCCTGGTTTTCTGCAAAATAGGTTGTCATTTCTAGACTTCCAAATACACCACATAAATGTTAGAATGTTTTCCAGGGTAGCATAAGGGTGATTCATGGACAAATTTATAAAAACAAATTGAGACATAAGAGTTGCAGTCTGTAATAAGCATCAAGCATCAGATCTGACGAACCCAAGGATAGCTGAACCATGCCACACGGGCAAAGTGACAAGTAAAAAAGAGATGTATGTGTGTTTCTTCTACAGCACACCTGGAACACAGAGTGCTTATGTGAGTGGAATACTTACCTGCTCTTGCTCCTGTCGGCACTACACTTCTTAGAACAACCCAATTTCGGAGACAAAGCAAGGCTCTGACTGACTCGAAACTGGCGATTATTCTTTGCAAAGTTTATGAGCATATTTGAAGAAATCATATTTTTCTTTGCACCCCTAGTATAGGGGTCGATATAACATTATTTTGCAAGTTCGGAGTAATATTTTCTTTGTCATGATTCCTTTTAAGCAACTGCAAATATACAAGTGCACTTTAAGCAATTCAAGTAAAGAACATAAATATTTTAAGTTATCAAACATATGACTATAATCACCTATTGGTTTTCCAGCTATTGGCTCAATTTTCTAAACTTTGCCATCATGTATTTTTCAAATTGCAATCTTGAACTTCGCTCCGCTTCCAACAATCTTTCCCTCTCATCATGTTCTTCTTTTAACCTCTCCTCGAGGATTTCTCTCTCGGCACGCTCCATATCAATCATCTATTGTGAAATTGCAAGTTCAACTTCGAGTTGATCATGTAATTCCTTGACCTATTGGCTGAGCTCAGAGTTGCGCTTTTGGTTTTGTACTGTAGCACGAACTTGCGCATCCACCTGGCATCGAATCCTTTCAGAACCACATGCTGGTTTGGCCATGTGTCCAAACCCACGAGGCAGCGATGACTTGCATTTCAAATTGTCCTTTTATGCAGTATAGAAAATATTGTTTCTCTATTTACTTGAAACTTGACCTTGAGTTTATCTTTTTCTTATTTTCAATCTCACTACATGATTTGTCCTAAATACAAAAAGTACAATTATAGGTATGTCATCAATATTCACACTATAAGAGATGAAACAATAATAATACAATGCACAACTTGAATAATCATGACAACATGTCTAAAGCACACCGTTGAATAACTAGAGAATAACCCAATGTCAGTTTAGTCACATAAACATCCTTGGACACTATGTTAGACCATGTTCCTTTCGCCGTGTGGGTCGGTTCCCAAGGAGCAATCAAGTCTAGCTCTTCTCGACTTTCCAAGTCTTTATAGTATAACAATGAGATACTTGAATCATGAAAGCATTGTTATCAGCAAAGCATACATGTTTAGATAGACTTGTACCGTCTCAAAACTTAGTTTGGAGTATGATTTTGATTCAGTTTTGTGTTTTGTATTTATTTTCTTACAGAGTTATTTTGGGTGCTTCACTATGCATTTATTGAAACAAAATAAAACTAGTTAGACAAGCTGTTTCATCTAAGTACTTAGTAGAGAAGCAGTGAACTTAGAGATAAGTACAAATTTTGAATCAGTGCAAAAGAGCTTAATCATCCATTCTCACTCTTTTGGTTGTAAATCTTCTGGCACATTAGCCAATCTAGCAGCATCAGTTTTGTATGCCTTGTAAGTAGAGGAAAGAGTTGATCGCGAGCCTCTATATCGCTCTTTCGCAATTTTCAGATTTTTTTCTTCTGTTTCTGGTTTATATTTCAAATCTCATATGTCAGGTAAGGCATACACCAAAAGTATAGACTTAAGTAGTGCATTGTCGATGAAAAAATAAGATTGCACATGACAACAAGGTTGTACGCATTATGATTGCTGCAACAATGAGTTGATGGATAGTAGGTTGAATGTATGACCGCCTCCTCACTCCAATGAGTGGTAACTTTCTTTTTATTATGACTACCACGTCATCCTTGAATGAACGATTGTTCATTCCTATTGTACAACCCAATTTTTCAGAGAATTCAATATTAAGCTTTGCAGATCCAATGGCAAAAAGCATCTTACTTGCTTTGAAACCTTTGAAAAAAGCTGGTGATTTCTTCTTCTATCCATTTGTTTCTAAAACCCAAAATAATAAATGAAGTATTACATTACTCGGTATAAAATTGTGAGAAAAGAGAATGTGATGGCTAGGATCGGATGTAGAGTATAGCCCAGAGTTTCTTAGTAGGAATACAACCTTAATGGAATACCTAGGATCATTTTCGTTCTTTTTTTTGCTTCATAATAGGATTTAATACCGAGTAATGCAATGCTTCATTTATTATTTTGGGTTGTAGCAATGGACAGAAGAAGAAACCATGAGGTGTTCTCAAAGGTTTGAAAACAAATAAGAAGTGTCTTGCCAATGGATCTACAAATCTTAATATTGAATTCTTTGAGAAATTGCGTGGTACAATAGGAATAAACAATCGTTCATTCAAGGATGACGCGGTAGTCATAATGAAAAGAAAATTACCACTCATTGGAGTGAGAAGGTGGTCGGACATTCACCCTACCATCCATCAATTCATAGTTGCAGCAATTATAGTGCATACAACCTTGTTGTCATGTGTTATCTTATTTTTCTATCGACAATGCACTACTTAAGTATGTTCCTTCGGTGTATGCCTTACATGACAGATGAGATTTGGAAGATACACCAGAAACAGAAGAAAAAAATCTGAAAGTTGCGAAAGAGCGATACAGAGGCTGGCGATCAACTCTTTCCTCTATTTACAAGGCATACACGAAACTAGTGCTACTAGATTGGCTAATGTGCCGGAAGATTTACAACCAGAAGAGTGGGAATAGATGGCATTGATTCAAAATTTCTAGTTATCTCTAAGCTCACTATTTCTCTACTATGTATTTAGATGAAATGGTTTATCCGACTAAATCTATTTTGTTTTAGTTAATGCATAGCAAAGAAGACTAAAGACTCCGATGACCGTAAAAACTGAATACTACAAAAAATAGAACTATATCAAAATCATACTCCCAACTAAGTTTTGAGAAGGTATGCATCTAATAAAATATGTATGCTTCGCTTCTAACTATGCTTTCACGACTCAAGCATCTCATTGTTATACTACTGACATCGAGAGTTGGAAAATGGAGAAGAGTTAGACTTGATTACTCTGTGGGAACTGACCCACACGAAAGGAATATTGTCTAACACAAAGTCCAAAGATGTTTATGTGAGTAAACCAACTTTGGATTATTCTCTAGTTATTCACTGTTGTGCGTTAGGCATGCTTCTTTGTTGCCATGATTATTCATGTTGTGCATCGTATTATTGTTGTTTCATCTCTTCTAGTATGAATATTGATAACATACCTATAATTGTACTTTTTGTATTTAGAACAAAGAAAGTACTAAGATTGAAAATAAGGAAAAGAAAATGAAGGTCCAGTTTCAAGTGAATAGAGAAAAATATTTTCCAGACTGCATACAAGGACACTATGAAATGCAAGTGATCGCAGCCTCGTGGGTATAAGCTCGTGCTACAGCACAAACCCAAAAGCACAACTCTAAGCTCAGCCAACAGGTCAACGAATTATAACATCAACTAGAAGCTCTACATGCAAGTACACGAGAGTGATGTCTCTAAATATTGTCGAGGTGAGGAAGAGGTACAAAGGTAGAGCAAAACGAACGAGAGACAGTGTTTGTGTCGCGCACAACTTGCGATCTTTTCTGTTTACGCCTCATTCCTTTTATTCGGGCTACAAAGCAAAGGAACGAGCCCACGATCCAATTAGTCGCACCATAGACCGAATCGTGCCTTGCACAAGAATCACTCCTAGTTGTTAGAAACTTGGAGCAGCTAAACGCTAACTGAAACTAAACCTGAAACTTGCTAACTGATTAAACAGACTAACAGACTAACAGCTAACTAACTGAATATGCTGCGCTGGTTTACTACAACAAACTCCCCCTAAGCCAGACGCAGCAAACTATTTAATCCTGACAATGTTGATCTTCTCGCGGAGCAGCTAGAATCACACTCGACCCCTAGAGCCTTTGTGAGAACATCTACAAGTTGATCTTCGGTGCCAACAAAGCTGAACCGTGACGGTTCCATCCTCGATGCGGTTCCCGATAAAGTGGTAATGCACCTCGATGTGCTTGCTACGGTCGTGGAACACGGGGTTCTTGCACAATTGGATTGCGGACTTGTTGTCCACGTGCGGATCGGCGACGAGGGGATCGGTCCCCGGCAGATCGCCAAGCAAACGGCCGAGCCATACTCCTTGGCATGCCGCCGTCGCCACTGCGATGTATTCAGATTCGCAGGACGACATTGGTGGGCGTGTGGCATTGTGTTGTATTGGTTTTTAGTCAGTTTCCCTTATAAACTAGCTAATGCTCTTCTTCTTTATCGATGAAATGGAGTATTTTGCCTTGGTTCAAGAAAGACGGACCAAATTGTTATTAGTACCACAACACAAATATAAACACTACAAATATGGCCAACACTATAAAAAAAGTCAGACTGGGCCGCATTTTGGTATGGGTAAGTTGGGTCTCCAGCAAGAGGGCCTCGTGGTGTGGGCTTTCGCATCCATCCATCCGCGGACGGCGCTGTACGCACTGCACTGCCGAGGCCTTCTCTTCTCCTCTGTGTATCGCTCTGAGCTCATGAACGATGCATCTGTAAATTCTCATTAAATTATTTTTCGACAAAGAGCAGATATTAATACCGGAGATATCAATTACATCCAGCCTCTGCAACAACGTATTGCCCAACCGCCATTACGGATGCACACAGCCAAAAAAAAATTACAGAAAAAAGAAAAGTCCCGCTACAGTGGTTTAATCCTTGAAACAGTAGCACTAACACCACCAAGACAGCACCATAAGTCCAACTTCTTCAAAAGCGGCACCTCCAAAAAGGAAACAGTGCACAAGCGATGTCGCTGCTCAATCAAAAATCTGGGTTTTCACCCTGAAGAAGATCCTCACTCTCAAAACAATGCATAACAAGGCTATTGCCACGCACAATCAATTAAGGCCAGAACTTAGATTTTCACGTAAGACTTTGGTCGTCTCCTATGCAGTCGCCTCCACTTGCATGCCGCTGCTCCAAGTCATGAAACACCAAGTCAACTCATCCTCGCCCCAAAGAATGGAACCTCCATTGCTAGTCCTCAGATCTCGGCCTTCATGACATTCTCTGCCAGCACCATGGAACGAGAACATGTCCCATGATATTAACAGCCAGCAGAGCTTCGAAGCGCTTGTTGATACTCGTTTTGGGCCGATGGCTAATCAAGAACATAATTCGGTGTTCGGTGTGACAGATATATTGCTCAATTAGGAGACACCATGTCCACCATTCCAAGTTGTGCCATGATCCGGCTTGATAGCCGATTATGCTAGCAGTCAGAGGTGATCTCGAGGATCGATATATGAAGGCTTCGACTAGAGCTCCTTTAACATGACCTCAAATGAAGAAGTGATATAAACGAAAGTTGTGCGTCTCGTCGAAATAAGCAACTTTGGTTTTTGAGTCATCGCGATCCGAGTTAGTATGCAATTTGTGGAGCTAAAATACTGCTGCAATTCGAATTACCCGAGGTGGGGCGCCCGACCATAGAGGCCTCTAGGGTAAGGCGCGAGCCAAATTGGAAAAGAGACGAAAACGTCAGAATTGATATATTTTCTTGCGACCTTGATGAGACGCTCAAGATGAACTCGGATGGAAAAGTAGTCAACATGAAAGTTCTTCATTTTTTCGAGGCGAAGAACTTTGTTGTTTACGAGATTTTGATTGGAGGTTGTTTACGGTCTCAAAAAGGGCCCGCAATGTGCAGATTCGTTTTTGATCGAACAGTTATAGAAAGTTCGGACCAAACCATCCGAATTGGACCCAATCTAGGGTTTTGGACGTGAATCCAACCCTCCATCTTGCACGGAAAGTCCAACCGCCCTTTATATACATGAGGGGTGACGGCCGATTGAACCAACACCAATCGAACAAACACATCTACTACTTTTTTCGTGTTCATCTACTTTTATCTCTCTCCCCTTGTATCTTTCTTCTCCTTCTTTGTTGTTCTTCAGGATTGGAGGCTGCGAATCCACGAGGTCCTAGGGGCGATCAGGCCGACCTAGGGCAGCCCATAGCCGCTGCAAGCCCCGACGGGTCCCTCCCGAGCGAGCTGGGTTTCGGGTCTCAAAAGCGCTCGCTGGACTGTCTTGCGTATCGTGCTTCCGGCGAGCCTCCCGCGGCGCGTGCTGCCGCGCATCTGATGTCTACGGGTGCTTCTATTCTTGTAGACAGTGTTGGGCCTCCAAGATCAGAGGTTTGTAGAACAGCAGCAAGTTTCCCTTAAGTGGATCACCCAAGGTTTATCGAACTCAGGGAGGAAGAGGTCAAAGATATCCCTCTCAAGCAACCCTGGAACCACAAAGCAAGAAGTCTCTTGTGTCCCCAACACACCTAATAGGTGCACTAGTTCGGCGAAGAGATAGTGAAATACAGGTGGTATAAATAAGTATGAGCGAGTGGCAACGGCACCGAGAAAAGTGCTTTGCCCAGGACGAGTAAACAAGCGGTAGTAACGCAGCAGTAGTAACGCGAGTAAAACAGGTAAACAAACGGAGATTCGATGCTTGGAAGCAAGGCCCAGGGATCCTGCTTTCACTAGTGGACACTCTCAACAATGATCACATAATAGGACTACTCTACACTCTTTTGTTGGATGATGAACACCGCTAACTGTGTAGGATTACATGAACCCTCAATGCCGGAGTTAACAAGCTCCACAATATTCAATGTTCATATTTAAATAACCTTAGAGTGTAAGATAGATCAACACAATTACACCAAGAACTAACATAGCATGCACACTGTCACCATCACACTATGTAGGAGGAATAGATCACATCAATACCATCATAGCAATAGTTAACTTCATAATCTACAAGAGATCATAATCATAGCCTACGCCAAGTACTAACACGGATGCACACACCGTCACCATTACACCGTGCGGGAGGAATAAAACTACTTTAATAACATCACTAGAGTAGCACATAGAATAGTAGTGATACAAAACTCATATGAATCTCAATCATGTAAAGCAGCTCATGAGATTATTGTATTGAGGTACATGGGAGAGAGATGAACCACATAGCTACAGCGGAGCCCTCAGCCTCGGGGGTGGATTACTCCCTCCTCATCATGGAGGCAGCGATGGCGGTGAAGATGGCGGTGAAGACGGCGGTGGAGATGGCTCCGGAGGCAATTCCCCGTCCCGACAGGGTGCCGGAACAGAGACTTCTGTCCCCCGAATTAGAGTTTCGTGATGTGGCGGCGCCCCTGGAGTCTTTCTGGAGTTTCGTCAAGAGGTCCTGCGTTTTTACGTCGAAAGGGGTTATATAGGCGAAGAGGCGGCGCAGGAGGGCTGACAGGGTGGCCCCACCCTAGGCCGGCGCGGCCAGGGTCCGGCCCACGCCGCCTTATGGTGTGGTGGCCCCCGGCCCCTCTCCGACTCTTCTTCGGTGTTCGGAGCCTTCCGGGAAAAATAGGAGGTTTGGCGTTGATTTCGTCCAATTCCGAGAATATTGCCCGAACAGCCTTTCTGGAACCAAAAACAGCAGAAAACAGCAACTGGCCTTTCGGCATCTCGTCAATAGGTTAGTTCCGGAAAACGCATAATAATGACATCAAGTGTGCATAAAACATGTAGGTATCATCAAAAATATGGCATGGAACATAAGAAATTATCGATACGTCGGAGACGTATCAGCATCCCCAAGCTTAGTTCTGCTCGTCCCGAGCAGGTAAAACGATAACAAAGATAATTTCCGAAGTGACATGCCATCATAACCTTGATCATACTATTTGTAAACATATGTAATGAATGCAGCGATCAAAACAATGGTAATGACATGAGTAAACAAGTGAATCATAAAGCAAAGACTTTTCATGAATAGTACTTCAAGACAAGCATCAATAAGTCTTGCATAAGAGTTAACTCATAAAGCAATAAATCAAAGTAAATGTATTGAAGCAACACAAAGGAAGATTAAGTTTCAGCGGTTGCTTTCAACTTGTAACATGTATATCTCATGGATAATTGTCAACATAGAGTAATATAATAAGTGCAATATGCAAGTATGTAGGAATCAATGCACAGTTCACACAAGTGTTTGCTTCTTGAGGTGGAGAGAGATAGGTGAACTGACTCAACATAAAAGTAAAAGAATGGTCCTTCAAAGAGGAAAGCATCGATTGCTATATTTGTGCTAGAGCTTTTATTTTGAAAACATGAAACAATTTTCTCAACGGTAGTAATAAAGCATATGAGTTATGTAAATTATATCCTACAAGTTGCAAGCCTCATGCATAGTATACTAATAGTGCCCGCACCTTGTCCTAATTAGCTTGGACTACCGGATCATCGCAATACACATGTTTTAACCAAGTGTCACAATGGGGTACCTCCATGCCGCCTGTACAAAGGTCTAAGGAGAAAGCTCGCATTTTGGATTTCTCGCTTTTGATTATTCTCAACTTAGACATCCATACCGGGACAACATGGACAACAGATAATGGACTCCTCTTTAATGCATAAGCATGTGGCAACAATTATTATTCTCATATGAGATTGAGGATATATGTCCAAAACTGAAACTTCCACCATGAATCATGGCTTTAGTTAGCGGCCCAATGTTCTTCTCTAACAATATGCATGCTCCAACCATTAAGGTGGTAGATCTCTCTTACTTCGGACAAGACGGACATGCATAGCAACTCACATGATATTCAACAAAGAATAGTTGATGGCGTCCCCTGAAGCATGGTTATCGCACAACAAGCAACTTAATAAGAGATAAAGTGCATAAGTACATATTCAATACCACAATAGTTTTTAAGCTATTTGTCCCATGAGCTATATATTGCAAAGGTGAATGATGGAATTTTAAAGGTAGCACTCAAGCAATTTACTTTGGAATGGCGGATAAATACCATGTAGTAGGTAGGTATGGTGGACACAAATGGCATAGTGGTTGGCTCAAGGATTTTGGATGCATGAGAAGTATTTCCTCTCGATACAAGGTTTAGGCTAGCAAGGTTATTTGAAACAAACACAAGGATGAACCGGTGCAGCAAAACTCACATAAAAGACATATTGTAAACATTATAAGACTTCTACACCGTCTTCCTTGTTGTTCAAACTCTTTACTAGAAATTATCTAGACCTTAGAGAGACCAATTATGCAAACCAAATTTTAGCAAGCTCTATGTATTTCTTCATTAATAGGTGCAAAGTATATGATGCAAGAGCTTAAACATGAGCACAACAATTGCCAAGTATCAAATTATCCAAGACATTTTACCAATTACTACATGTAGCATTTTCCGTTTCCAACCATATAACAATGAACGAAGCGAGTTTCAACCTTCGCCATGAACATTAAAAGCTAAGAACACATGTGTTCATATGAACCAGCGGAGCGTGTCTCTCTCCCACACAAGCATTTATTCAAACAAAAACAAAAACAAAAGCACACGGACGCTCCAAGTAAAGTACATAAGATGTGGCCGAATAAAAATATAGTTTCAAGAGAAGGAACCCGATAATTTGTCGATGAAGAAGGGGATGCCTTGGGCATCCCCAAGCTTAGATGCTTGAGTCTTCTTGAAATATGCAGGGGTGAACCACCGGGGCATCCCCAAGCTTAGAGCTTTCACTCTCCTTGATCATATTGTATCATCTCCCTCTCTTGATCCTTGAAAACTTCCTCCACACCAAACTCGAAACAACTCATTAGAGGGTTAGTGCACAATAAAAATTAACATGTTCAGAGGTGACACAATAATTCTTAACACTTCTGGACATTGCATAAAGCTACTGGACATTAATGGAACAAAGAAATTCATCCACCATAGCAAAAGAGGCAATGTGAAATAAAAGGCAGAATCTGTCAAAACAGAACAGTCCGTAAAGATGGATTTTATTGAGGCACCAGACTTGCTCAAATGAAAATACTCAAATTGAATGAAAGTTGCGTACATATCTGAGGATCACGCACGTAAATTGGCATATTTTTCTGAGCTACCTACAGAGAGGCAGGTCGGAATTCGTGACAGCAAAGAAATCTGTAACTGCGCAGTAATCCAAATCTAGTATTCACTTTACTATCAATGACTTTACTTGGCACAACAAAACACAAAACTAAGATAAGGAGAGGTTGCTACAGTAGTAAACAACTTCCAAGGCACAAATATAAAACAAAGTACTGTAGCAAAATAACACATGGGTTATCTCCCAAGAAGTTCTTTCTTTATAGCCATTAAGATGGGCTCAGCAGTTTTAATGATGCACTCGCAAGAAATAGTATTTGAAGCAAAAGAGAGCATCAAGAGGCAAATTCAAAACACATTTAAGTCTAACATGCTTCCTATGCAGAGGAATCTTGTACACAAATGAATTCATGAAGAACAAAGTGACAAGCATAAGAGGATAAAACACGAGTAACTTCAAGATTCTCGACATAAAGAGGGGAAACTTAATATTATTAAGATGCATATAAAAATATTTCCCTCTCTCATAATAACTTTCAGTAGCATCATTGATGAAATCCACAATATACCCATCACTTAAAACATTCTTATCATGGTTCATATGCATAGAAGTATCATTAAATTTGGCATAAGAAAAGTTATTCTCATTAATAGTAATTGGAGCAAGATTATTATCGAGAATTTGAACATGGTAAACAAGTTGCATATTAAGGGAATTGTTTTTGGTAATCCAATCATGACTATGACAAGTTTCATAAGGATAGTTATAACCTATATCATAGCATTCTTTATAATAATCATCAAAGATCGGAGGCACGAGTGTCATCATAAGAAATAGAATAGTTATCTTTCACAGTCGGTTTATCTGTGTCCATACCATCATTTTTATTAGAAGGAGATGTATCAAGAACATAATGACCAGTAGCAAAAGGATTTTCAAACACCTCTTCCCCAAGCTTATAGCTTTCTATATCATTATGGGAGGAAGCATGGATAGCACTGACACTATGGCAATTATTGTCATCATCATTTTCAGAATTAGTTTCCCGAGAGATTTGCAATATCAAAAGTAGTGTGCTCATTCAAATCATGATTGCTAATGTATGTAAAGGGCATAGGAAGATCATCGTATTCAGATTCATTATCACAATAATCATTAGGAGCAACATACTTACGGTTACCTAGCGTTATCTCATTCACGCGGGGATACGCCGTTACCTCTTTCTTTTTATTCTCCTTCTTCTTCTTCTTCTTCTTCTTCTTCTTCTTCTTCGTTCCCTTCTTCTTCTTCTTCTTCTTCTCTTCCTTCTCCTCGTTCCCTTCTTTAGGAGGAAGAGGCTTGAAGGGTGGCTTGTCCGCATAACCTGATTTACTTTCGAAACAATAGAAGAAACTTGGGAGGATCCCTCCTTTTCATTAATTAGTTGAAAACACACAGCGGTCCTATCATATTTTGGCAAGGTGTCATCTTCTAAAATATTTTGTATGTAAGTATTTGTATGACTATTATCAATGCAATGAGAAAAACACCCATGCAGGACATCATCAATATCAAGATCACTCATATGTAACAAAGAGATTTTTCTCGACAGTTCTTCACACCCCAAAAATAAAGTAAGTTCATCATGTTGATTAGGAGTAATTTCATCATCACAATACAAATTTGCAGCACTCATTGGGCTCAAATTATCATTAGAGGGGCATTGAAAATTAAAATGACCCACTTCATGGAAAACTTCACAAATAAAAGGATAGAGGGCACAAACTTTTTTACCAAGATCATCTAGAGCCCTAAACCACTTTCTAGTTTTTTCATTAGCATGATGGATACAATATTCATCTTTGATTTGATTAATTGCACAAGGTCTATGTATTCCACAAAAATTAACATGCTTATAGGAAATAGCATTCTTAGGAGTTTGAGCATGCTTATTGCAATAATTAACAACAATTTCATTCTTCATGCAAGCCTCTTTAAAAGGTTCATGATACTTATCAAAATTCTTTTTAGGTAATTCAAAATGAGAAGCAAAGGCTTTATAAAGATTTGCAGCAACTTGAGAGTCAAGACCATAAGTAGCACTCATATTTCGAAATTTATCGGTATCCATAAAAGTTTCAATGCATTCATAATCATAATTTATACCTGACTCTTTACCTTTGTCGTTCTCCCAATCTTCAGCGTTCTCCTTAATACGATCAAGAAGGTCCCTTTTAAACTCTTCTTTGTTGCGCGTGAATGATCCGGAACAAGTAGTATCCGAGCAAGGTCTTATCTTGAAAAGAAAGTCTTGCATAGAAATTATCAATGATGATATTACCCGGAAGCTCATGATTGGGGCATTTGAGCATTAAAGACTTCAATCTCTCCCATGCTTGGGCAATACTCTCTCCATCATGAGGCCAGAAATTATATATTCGGTTTCGGTCTTTGTGAATTTCACTTGGAGGATAGAATTTAGAATAAAATAGAGGCACAATATCCTTCCAATCAAGAGAATGCTCATCCTTCAAGCAGTTTATGCCAATGCGCTGCTTTACCGTGACAACGACATAGAGAATAATTTCTTCTTCACTTCATCCATAGAGATACCTGCACACTTGAATAACCCGCATAATTCATGCAAAAACAAGTAAATGATCTCCAGGATGGACAGTTCCATCCCCTTCATAGCGGTTATCCATAACACGTTCAATAATTTTCATAGGTATTTTATATGGAATACTTTCAGTAGGTGCATTTAAAATATCACAAGCATCATTAGAGTTATCGCATATGGGAGATAAAGTATTATCATAGCAAATTTTCTCCCCTAAAGATGGGAAGCTAAAAATATCACAAAAACTAGCTTCCCCAAGCTTAGACTTCTCCATAGCATTAGCAGTAATTGCATTCATACTAATAACATTGCTACTATCATGCAAATAAGGTTCCATAGGTTTTTTAATTTTCGCATCAAACAATTCTAAATTAGGAAAAAGATTAAAAAGCTCACCAAAATTTTTGTTGTTTTCCATTATGCCTAACTAGTGAAAATAAAAATAAGAAACAAAAAGATGCAATTGCAGGATCTAAAGGAAATAGCTTCGAGCACTCACACACCGGCAACAGTGCTAGGAAATAGCTTAGTAGTCGGAGGATGTGAATACCTTTTACCTTACCTCCCCGGCGACGGCGCCAGAAAATAGCTTGATGTCTACGGGTGCTTCTATTCTTGTAGACAGTGTTGGGCCTCTAAGAGCAGAGGTTTGTAGAACAGCAGCAAGTTTCCCTTAAGTGGATCACCCAAGGTTTATCGAACTCAGGGAGGAAGAGGTCAAAGATATCCCTCTCAAGCAACCCTGCAACCACAAAGCAAGAAGTCTCTTGTGTCCCCAACACACCTAATAGGTGCACTAGTTCGGCGAAGAGATAGTGAAATACAAGTGGTATAAATAAGTATGAGCAGTGGCAACGGCACCAGAAAAGTGCTTTGCCCGGGACGATGAAACAAGCAGTAGTAACGCAGCAGTAGTAACGCAAGTAAAACAAGTAAACAAATGGAGATTCGATGCTTGGAAGCAAGGCTCGGGGATCCTGCTTTCACTAGTGGACACTCTCAACAATGATCACATAATAGGACTACTCTACACTCTTTTGTTGGATGATGAACACCGCTAACCGTGTAGGATTACACGAACCCTCAATGCCGGAGTTAACAAGCTCCACAATATTCAATGTTCATATTTAAATAACCTTAGAGTGTAAGATAGATCAACACAATTACACCAAGAACTAACATAGCATGCACACTGTCACCATCACACTATGTAGGAGGAATAGATCACATCAATACCATCATAGCAATAGTTAACTTCATAATCTACAAGAGATCATAATCATAGCCTACGCCAAGTACTAACACGGATGCACACACTTTCACCATTACACCGTGCAGGGAGGAATAAAACTACTTTAATAACATCACTAGAGTAGCACATAGAATAGTAGTGATACAAAACTCATATGAATCTCAATCATGTAAAGCAGCTCATGAGATTATTGTATTGAGGTACATGGGAGAGAGATGAACCACATAGCTACAGCGGAGCCCTCGGTCTCGGGGTGGATTACTCCCTCCTCATCATGGAGGCAGCGATGGCGGTGAAGATGGCGGTGAAGACGGCGGTGGAGATGGCTCCGGGGGCAATTCCCCGTCCCGGCAGGGTGCCGGAACAGAGACTTCTGTCCCCCGAATTAGAGTTTCGCGATGTGGCGGCGCCCCTGGAGTCTTTCTGGAGTTTCGTCAAGAGGTCCCGCGTTTTTAGGTCGAAAGGGGTTATATAGGCGAAGAGGCGGCGCAGGAGGGCTGACAGGGTGGCCCCACCCTAGGCCGGCGCGGCCGGGGTCCGGCCCGCGCCGCCTTATGGTGTGGTGGCCCCCCGGCCCCTCTCCGACTCTTCTTCGGTGTTCGGAGCCTTCCGGGAAAAATAGGAGGTTTGGCGTTGATTTCGTCCAATTCCGAGAATATTGCCCGAACAGCCTTTCTGGAACCAAAAACAGCAGAAAACAGCAACTGGCCTTTCGGCATCTCGTCAATAGGTTAGTTCCGGAAAACGCATAATAATGACATAAAGTGTGCATAAAACATGTAGGTATCATCAATAATATGGCATGGAACATAAGAAATTATCGATACGTCGGAGACGTATCAGCATCGCGCTCAGCGTTGAGGGTACACGGTGACGTGTTCGTGTGCGAACACACTTTTTGGCGACTCCGCTGGGGAACGAAGCTTCGAACGGCCTCCAACCCGTTCTTGCTACGAAAAGAGCGTCATCAAGAGGCTGCAATCTACAACGGTATCATGAATCCCCAATCTCCTTATGTAGATGCAAACAACTCTTATACTGATGTTGCTAGATCCTCTGGTACATATAATGTATCGGCTAACCCTAGATCTTACTATGTGCAAAAGCAGATGCAAAATAATCTCCATACTTTTAGCAACTTGCAACAGTTATCGACTTCTCATGCATCGGCAACCCCAGAAGTTCATATGCCGATGAACAACATGATGACTTCAATTAATCAATATGAAACACCCAATGTTAAAAATTTCAGTAGCATGCAGGATAGTGTTTTATCATTTTATTCATCGGTAGATAGTTCACAATATATTGTTTCACCTGTATATCTGCCGATGAATAGGGATATTGGACATGCTACTACTAGCTTTTTGGCCAATTACCCTGAACCATCATATGTTGCACCTTATGTTACTAACGTTTCAGCACCATATGCAACTGGAGATATCCATAATTCGGCTCCACACCTCCACAATGGTTATAGCCGAATAAGTGGAAATTCAATAGAAGCTCAGGTGCCTTCATCTAGTGCTGCAGCGTATGGTAATAATGATTGTAGGGAAAAACTTGCAGCTGAGTTCAAGAAGCTTAATGCTCTTCGCCGGAAACAAGAAGAAAATCCATGTGATCTTGCAGCAATACATGCTTATGAATCATACAAGAAGAGGCGTGAAGAAGAGCGTAAAGCATGCAATATCAGGTTTTGTCCTTCACAACCACAAAGTTTTGGAAACGCTTCATTGCCGAAAGAGAAAACAAGCATCAGAGCGCAACAATGTCTAGCTGAGGTTAACGCCAATAAGGTCATTACGTTTGATGATTTATCGGAGGAACAACGCCAATGCTATGAAGTACTAAAAAATAAGCGCATGGAGGAATTTGAGGTGCTTGAAATTAAGCTCAAGGAGGAGCATAAAGCGTACAAGAAAAAACTTGAAGAGGAAGATCTACAATTTTTCCATGCAACGATCAAGAAGAATTCTCAGGATAATGTTACCCTGGTTGAAGAAACCAAATCCTCTCCTCCTTGCAGCAATCAAGTTGAACCCTCTTAAATATTGAAGCAAGAAGAAGAAGCTTTGCATAGTAATAAGATCCATGAAGAAAATAAGAATGACTCAGCTATTATGGTTAATTCGGTTATAGAAGCCGAATCAAAAAGTACATGTGTTGGATCTACTGAATCAAGAGATGTCAGCTTCAGTGAAAAAGATCATGGTGCAACCGTGCTTGATTTTTATGGATGCACAGGAGCTTACATGTTGCCCTATGAATTGCATGCCAAAGAAGTTAACGAGCATGAACGACAAGAAAATATAGCCGAACAATGTTCGGTTGAGAAAGAGCATCAAAGTAAAGGAGCACATGATCCAGGAAAACATGAAGACAAGGCGTTAGAAAATCATCCAAAGGTGGGGCAAGTTATTGTTCATGACATACAACCATCTTGTTCTACTAACGTCTTCAAAGAGGTATCTCTAGCAAATAATTTACTTATTTTTCAGATTTGGTCAAAAAAATATTGTTCATGCATCTATTAGCAATAGTTTTAGAAGAAACATCAAAAGACCAATCGTGAACTGTAAATTATTTGTTAGCAGTAAAATGGTTACTAGGCATATCGGTCAACATGTTGTGCCATTTAGAGAGACCGATATTGACAAATTATCACAACCAAAGCTTTCCATATTGTTGCATTTGAATTTTCTATCTATATGGTTAGCTTTGCTTACTTCATACTTGGCTTACATTTGGTCTCAAGTGAGACATATGTGTTACAACTATTTTGGTTTCAGAAACTTAAAGCCAAGGTTATTATCTTTGGAGAAAGCCGATGATAGTACAACAACTTATTCAAACACATCGGAAAAAGAGTGTAAAAATCAACATATAACTGAATGGGGTGATGTAAAATCTGAACCATTCGGTTGCTTAATTTCAAAACCGTTTTTGCAACAAGAACGGCTGGAAGATAAAAGGTGTACCTTTAATTTGAGCATGTGTGATCATATCTTTGATGTATTGCTGAAGAGTGATTATATTAGAATCCTTGATCACAATGTTGAGCCATTAGCACAAGGACGAATCTATTGCAAGTTGCATGATTCGTTTGAGCATAGTACTTATAATTGCACCATGTTTCATAAAATAGTGCAATCGGCTGTAGATAAAGGACGATTGCAATTTGTTGAAACACAAACATATAGCCAATCTATTTCGATTAGTATGAATGGTCAAAAGTTATTGGATCGGTTACCTATAGCCGATTCATATGATGATGAGAAGGTACACACGGAAGATAATGGGATCAAGCTTTCAAGTGAAGAAATTATTGAAGAGCATGTTGAAGACATTCTTGAAGCTGGGTGTTCCATTGAAGCTACACCAAGGCTATCAAGCACTGGGGCAACAACAAAATTCAAAGATCGATGGACGCAAAACGAAACAGGACAAAGGCCGTGATAAGCACAAGGGTAAGAAAACTAAAGTCACTTTCGCAGAGTTATTGGAGAAATATAAGAAGGAGAGTGAAGCAAGGAGTTCTTATCGGCCAAGTATTTCAAAGTCATCGAGATCACCCCCAAGGCGAAAGTCTAAAGACCGGGATTGGCAATGGGAGAAGTTCAATGCAGCAGCTTCGTATCCTCCCTTTAGGCCACCAATGCCAATGTCATGGATACCTCCCTATGGTGATTGTTATCCATATCCATCATGGGATCACAGGTATGACCCAAGGGCACGTTATCCGTCTTACTATAGATCACCTAACCCAAATTATGCAGCTCCAAGAAGGTCAAAATCTGAACAACAATCACATGTCAAAGACCGTTTCAATAAAAAGGAATCGGTTAGGAGCTCAATGAACAAGAAGGAGACGGTCAAGCAAGTTTATCAAGTGAAAAAGGATAACCGTAAGTGTGATGTTTCAGATTCGATCTCAAATAGAAAAGAGCCGGTCAAGTTGACCTTGGCTACAGAATACAAAGAGATGAAGCAAGTAAATGCTGGAGCTCGAAGTGCCAAATCTGAACAAGTAAAGTTGAAAGTGCCAGAGGCTAAGGAAGAAACGCTAATGTGCAAAACTAAATCACAGCCGGGATGCCCACTCGACTTAACAAGCTGGCAAGAGAGAAAGCTGAAACGGCTTAGTGCCGCAAAGCTGAAGACAAAGAACGTGGCATGGGTCCGTAAGGAAGGACCTCAAAGTAAGGAGGATGTGTGATACGTCTCCGACGTATCGATAATTTCTTATGTTCAATGCCACATTATTGATGATATCTACATGTTTTATACACATTATATGTCGTATTTATGCATTTTCCGGCACTAACCTATTAACGAGATGCCGAAGAGCCGATTCGTTGTTTTCGCTGTTTTTGGTTTCAGAAATCCTAGTAAAGAAATATTCTCGGAATTGGACAAAATCAACGCCCAGGGGCCTATTTTTCCACGAAGCTTCCAGAAGTCCGAAGGAGAGACGAAGTGGGGCCACGAGGCGGCCACACACTAAGGCGGCGCGGCCTGGGCCTGGGCCGCGCCGGCCTGTTGTGTGGGGCCCTCGTGTGGCCCCCTGACCTGCCCTTCCGCCTACATATAGTCTTCGTCGCGAAACCCCCAGTACCGAGAGCCACGATACGGAAAACCTTACTGAGACGCCGCCGCCGCCAATCCCATCTCGGGGGATTCCGGAGATCACCTCCGGCACCCTGCCGGAGAGGGGAATCATCTCCCGGAGGACTCTTCACCGCCATGGTCGCCTCCGGAGTGATGAGTGAGTAGTTCACCCCTGGACTATGGGTCCATAGCAGTAGCTAGATGGTTGTCTTCTCCTCATGTGCTTCATTGTCGGATCTTGTGAGCTGCCTAACATGATCAAGATCATCTATCTGTAATTCTATATGTTGTGTTTGTCGGGATCCGATGGAGAGAGAATACTATGTTATGTTGATTATCAATCTATTACCTATGTGTTGTTTATGATCTTGCATGCTCTCCGTTATTAGTAGAGGCTCTGGCCAAGTTTTTGCTCTTAACTCCAAGAGGGAGTATTTATGCTCGATAGTGGGTTCATGTCTCCGTGAATCTGGGGAGTGATAGAAACCTCTAAGGTTATGGATGTACTCGTTGCCACTAGGGATAAAACATTGATGCTATGTCCGAGGATGTAGTTATTGATTACATTACGCACCATACTTAATTCAATTGTCCGTTGTTTTGCAACTTAATACCGGAAGGGGTTCGGATGATAACCTGAAGGTGGACTTTTTAGGCATAGATGCATGCTGGATAGCGGTCTATGTACTTTGTCGTAATGCCCAATTAAATCTCACAATATTCATCATGTCCTGTATGTGCATTGTTATGCCCTCTCTATTTGTCAATTGCCCGACTTTAATTTGTTCACCCAACATGCTATCTTATGGGAGAGACACCTCTAGTGAACTGTGGACCCCGGTCCATTCTTTACATCTGAAATACAATCTATCGCAATACTTGTTCTACCGTTTTCTCGCAAACAATCATCATCCACACTATACATCTAATCCTTTGTTACAGCAAGCCGGTGAGATTAACAACCTCACTGTTTCGTTGGGGCAAAGTACTTTGGTTGTGTTGTGCAGGTTCCACGTTAGCGCCGGAATCCCTGGTGTTGCGCCGCACTACATCCCGCCGCCATCAACCTTCAACGTGCTTCTTGGCTCCTCCTGGTTCGATAAACCTTGGTTTCTTTCTGAGGGAAAACTTGCTGTTGTGCGCATCATACCTTTCTCTTGGGGTTCCCAACGAACGTGTGAGTTACACGCCATCAAGCTCTTTTTTTGGCGCCGTTGCCGGGGAACGAAGAAAAGTTACACCACAAATATTTCTAACTCCCACGTCAACTACACGCCAGCTCTTTTTCTGGCGCCGTTGCCGAGGAGATCAAGACACGCTGCAAGGGGAGTCTTCACAATCCAATTTCTTTACTTTGTTTTGTCTTGCTTTATTTTATTTACTACTTTGTTTGCTGCATTATATCAAAACACAAAAAAATTAGTTGCTAGCTTTACTTTATTTACTGTCTTGCGCTCTATATCGAAAAACACAAAAAAATTAGTTACTTGCATTTATTTTATCTAGTTTGCTATATTTACTACTGTTAAAATGGCCACCCCTGAAAATACTAAGTTGTGTGACTTCACAACCACAAATAATAATGATTTCTTATGCACACCTATTGCTCCACCTGCTACTACAGCAGAATTCTTTGAAATTAAACCTCGCTTTATCGAATCTTGTTATGCGAGAGCAATTTTCTCGGTGTTAGTTCCGATGATGCTGCTGCCCATCTCAATAATTTTGTTGAATTGTGTGAAATGCAAAAGTATAAAGATGTAGATGGTGACATTATAAAATTAAAATTGTTTCCTTTCTCTTTAAGAGCAAGAGCTAAAGATTGGTTGCTATCTCTCCCTAAGAATAGTATTGATTCATGGACTAAATGCAAGGATGCTTTTATTGGTAGATATTATCCCCCTGCTAAAATTATATCTTTGAGAAGTAGCATAATGAATTTTAAACAATTAGATAATGAGCATGTTGCACAAGCTTGGGAAAGAATGAAATCTTTGGTTAAAAATTGCCCAACCCATGGATCGACTACTTGGATGATCATCCAAACCTTTTATGCAGGATCGAACTTTTCTTCGCGGAACCTATTGGATTCAGCTGCTGGAGGTACCTTTATGTCCATCACTCTTGGTGAAGCAACAAAGCTCCTTGATAATATGATGATTAATTACTCTAAATGGCACACGGAAAGAGCTCCACAAAGTAAGAAGGTAAATTCTGTCGAAGAAACCTCTTCCTTGAGTGATAAGATTGATGCTATTATGTCTATGCTTGTGAATGATAGGACTAATGTTGATCCTAATAATGTTCCGTTAGCTTCATTGGTTGCCTAAGAAGAACATGTTGATGTGAACTTCATTAAAAATAATAATTTCAACAACAATGCTTATCGGAACAATTCTAGTAATAACTATAGGCCATATCCTTATAATAATGGTAACGGTTATGCTAATTCTTATGGGAATTCTTACAACAATAATAGGAACACACCCCCTGGACTTGAAGCTATGCTTAAAGAATTTATTAGTACACAAACTGCTTTTAACAAATCTGTTGAGAAAAAGCTCAATAAATTTGATATTCTCGCTTCTAAGGTTGATAGTCTTGCCTCTGATGTTGATCTTTTAAATCGAAAGTTATGCCTAATAGGGATATTGAAAATAAAATTGTTACTACAGCAAATGTTGTATTGTGATCCAAATTCATATACTAAAGGGAGGCTAACTTCTGACGAGCGGAGCGAGGCCCGTCGCCGGAGGCTTGGGCCGAAGCGTAGGGTACGGATCGTTGGCACCGCCTATATATACATCTTGTAAGCCGCCGGCTAGGGTTTATCAGATTATAAGATAACCCACGGCGTTTGTAAACACCTCCCGATATAGTGAAGTTTTGCTGGCTGGCGCCCGTGGTTTTTTCCCCTTCTGTGTTGGAAAGGGTTTTCCACGTTAAATCTTGTGTCTCCTGCGTGTGTTCTTGTTTCGTTCTTCGTTATTTGCTTGTCGCTTTTATAACAGCAAATGCCATCCAAGTTAGAATTAATGAGAATATAAGATTGATGGCTGAATTGCATGCTAGGTGGGAAAGAGAAGAAAATGAAAAACTAGCTAAAGAGAATAATGTAGCTAAAGTTTGTACTATTACCACCACTAGTAATGTTAATGATTCACATGTTGCTGCATCTCCTACTATCAATAATAAAATAATTGGTGTTGGCAATGTTACTACTCCTAGTGCAAAGCGTGCAAACGCTCTGAAACTCGCTAAAACCGCTGAAACCGCTCGTGATAAAACTGCTGAAAATTTTTTCCAACATTGGGGATGATGATCCCATTGCTGTAGATTATAATGGTTTGGATTTTTATGATTGCCACATCTCTGAAGTTATAAAGTTCTTACAAAAACTTGCTAAAAGTCCCAACGCTAGTGCTATAAATTTGGCCTTTACAAAACATATTACAAATGCTCTCATAAAAGCTAGAGAGGAGAAACTAAAACTTGAAACTTCTATTCCTAGAAAGCTAGAGGATGGTTGGGAGCCCATCATTAAGATAAAGGTCAATAACTTTGATTGTAATGCTTTATGTGATCTTGGTGCAAGTATTTCCGTTATGCCTAAGAAAATCTATAATATGCTTGACTTGCCGCCATTGAAGAATTGTTATTTGGATGTTAATCTTGTTGATAATGCTATAAAGAAACCTTTGGGGAGAGTTCATAATGTTCTCATTACCGTTAACAATAACCTTGTCCCTGTTGATTTTGTTGTCTTGGATATTGAATGCAATGCATCTTGTCCCATTATATTGGGAAGACCTTTTCTTCGAACTGTTGGTGCTACCATTGATATGAAGGAAGGTAATATTAAATATCAATTTCCTCTCAAGAAAGGTATGGAACACTTCTCTAGAAAGAGAATGAAGTTACCTTTTGATTCTATTATTAGAACAAATTATGATGTTGATACTTCGTCTCTCGATAATACTTGATATACACTTTCTGCGCCTAGCTGAAAGACGTTAAAGAAAAGCGCTTATGGGAGACAACCCATGTTTTTTACTACAGTATTTTTGTTTTATATTTGAGTCTTGGAAGTTGTTTACTACTGTAACAACCTCTCCTTATCTTAGTTTTGTGCTTTGTTGTGCCAAGTAAAGTCTTTGATAGTAAGGTTCATACTAGATTTGGATTACTGCGCAGTAACAGATTTCTTTGCTGTCACGAATTTAGACCTGCCCCTCTGTAGGTAGCTCAGAAAAATATGCCAATTTACGTGCGTGATCCTCAGATATGTACGCAACTTTCATTCAATTTGGGCATTTTCATTTGAGCAAGTCTGGTGCCTCAATAAAATCCATCTTTACGGACTGTTCTATTTTGACAGATTCTGCCTTTTTATTTCGCATTGCCTCTTTTGCTATGTTGGATGAATTTCTTTGATCCATTAATGTCCAGTAGCTTTATGCAATGTCCATAAGTGTTAAGAATGATTGTGTCACCTCTGAACATGTTAATTTTTATTGTACACTAACCCTCTAATGAGTTGTTTCGAGTTTGGTGTGGAGGAAGTTTTCAAGGATCAAGAGAGGGAAATGATGCAATATGATCAAGAAGAGTGAAAGCTCTAAGCTTGGGGATGCCCGGTGGTTCACCCCTGCATATTCTAAGAAGACTCAAGCGTCTAAGCTTGGGGATGTCCAAGGCATCCCCTTCTTCATCGACAACATTATCAGGTTCCTCCCCTGAAACTATATTTTTATTCCATCACATCTTATGTGCTTTGCTTGGAGCGTCGGTTTGTTTTTGTTTTTGTTTGAATAAAATGGATCCTAGCATTCATTGTGTGGGAGAGAGACACGCTCCGCTGTTGCATATGGACAAATATGTCCTTAGGCTTTACTCATAGTATTCATGGCGAAGGTTGAATCTTCTTCGTTAAATTGTTATATGGTTGGAATCGGGAAATGCTACATGTAGTAATTCTAAAATGTCTTGAATAATTTGATACTTGGCAATTGTTGTGCTCATGTTTAAGCTCTTGCATCATATACTTTGCACCTATTAATGAAGAAACACCTAGAGCTTGCTAAATTTGGTTTGCATATTTGGTCTCTCTCGAAGTCTAGATAATTTCTAGTATTGAGTTTGAACAACAAGGAAGACGGTGTAGAGTCTTATAATGTTTACAATATGTCTTTTATGTGAGTTTTGCTGCACCGGTTCATCCTTGTGTTTGTTTCAAATAACTTTGCTAGCCTAAACCTTGTATCGAGAGGGATTACTTCTTATGCATCCAAAATCCTTGAGCCAACCACTATGCCATTTGTGTCCACCATATCTACCTACTACATGGTATTTCACCGCCATTCCAAAGTAAATGGCTTGAGTGCTACCTTTAAAATTTCCATTCTTTACCTTTGCAATATATAGCTCATGGGACAAATAGCTTAAAAACTATCGTGGTATTGAATATGTACTTATGCACTTTATCTCTTATTAAGTTGCTTGTTGTGCGATAACCATGTTTCTGGGGACGCCATCAACTACCCTTTTGTTGAATATCATGTGAGTTGCTATGCATGTCCGTCTTGTCTGAAGTAAGAGAGATCTACCACTTTAATGGTTAGAGCATGCATATTGTTAGAGAAGAACATTGGGCCGCTAACTAAAGCCATGAATCATGGTGGAAGTTTCAGTTTTGGACATATATCCTCAATCTCATATGAGAACACTAATTGTTGCTACATGCTTATGCATTAAAGAGGAGTCCATTATCTATTGTCCATGTTGTCCCGGTATGGATGTCTAAGTTGAGAATAATCAAAAGCGAGAAATCCAAAATGCGAGCTTTCTCCTTAGACCTTTGTACAGGCGGCATGGAGGTACCCCTTTGTGACACTTGGTTAAAACATGTGTATTGCGATGATCCGGTAGTCCAAGCTAATTAGGACAAGGTGCGGGCACTATTAGTATACTATGCATGAGGCTTGCAACTTGTAAGATATAATTTACATAATACATATGTTTTATTACTACCGTTGACAAAATTGTTTCTTGTTTTCAAAATAAAAGCTCTAGCACAAATATAGCAATCGATGCTTTCCTCTTTGAAGGACTTTTCTTTTACTTTTATGTTGAGTCAGTTCACCTATTTCTCTCCACCTCAAGAAGCAAACACTTGTGTGAACTGTGCATTGATTCCTACATACTTGCATATTGCACTTGTTATATTTCTCTATGTTGACAATTATCCATGAGATATACATGTTACAAGTTGAAAGCAACCGCTGAAACTTAATCTTCCTTTGTGTTGCTTCAATACCTTTACTTTGATTTATTGCTTTATGAGTTAACTCTTATGCAAGACTTATTGATGCTTGTCTTTAAGTGCTATTCATGAAAAGTCTTTGCTTTATGATTCAGTTGTTTACTCATGTCATTACCATTGTTTTGATCGCTGCATTCATTACATATGTTTACAATAGTATGATCAAGGTTATGATGGCATGTCACTCCAAAATTATCTTTGTTATCGTTTACCTGCTCGGGACGAGCAGGAACTAAGCTTGGGGATGCTGATACGTCTCCGACGTATCGATAATTTCTTATGTTCCATGCCACATTATTGATGATATCTACATGTTTTATACACATTATATGTCGTATTTATGCATTTTCCGGCACTAACCTATTAACGAGATGCCGAAGAGCCGCTTGTCGTTTTCTCGCTGTTTTTGGTTTCAGAAATCCTAGTAAAGAAATATTCTCGGAATTGGACGAAATCAACGCCCAGGGGCCTATTTTTCCACGAAGCTTCCAGAAGTCCGAAGGAGAGACGAAGTGGGGCCACCAGGCGGCCACACACTAAGGCGGCCCAGGCCCCGCGCCGGCCTGTTGTGTGGGGCCCTCGTGTGGCCCCCTGACCTGTCCTTCCGCCTACATATAGTCTTCGTCGCGAAACCCCCAGTACCGAGAGCCACGATACGGAAAACCCATCGAGACGCCGCCGCCGCCAATCCCATCTCGGGGGATTCTGGAGATCACCTCCGGCACCCTGCCGGAGAGGGGAATCATCTCCCAGAGGACTCTTCACCTCATGTGCTTCATTGTCGGATCTTGTGAGCTGCCTAACATGATCAAGATCATCTATCTGTAATTCTATATGTTGTGTTTGTCGGGATCCGATGGATAGAGAATACTATGTTATGTTGATTATCAATCTATTACCTATGTGTTGTTTATGATCTTGCATGCTCTCCGTTATTAGTAGAGGCTCCGGCCAAGTTTTTGCTCTTAACTCCAAGAGGGAGTATTTATGCTCGATAGTGGGTTCATGTCTCCGTGAATCTGGGGAGTGACGAAACCTCTAAGGTTATGGATGTACTTGTTGCCACTAGGGATAAAATATTGATGCTATGTCCGAGGATGTAGTTATTGATTACATTACGCACCATACTTAATGCAATTGTCCGTTGTTTTGCAACTTAATACCGGAAGGGGTTCGGATGATAACCTCGAAGGTGGACTTTTTAGGCATAGATGCATGCTGGATAGCGGTCTATGTACTTTGTCGTAATGCCCAATTAAATCTCACAATATTCATCATGTCATTTATGTGCATTGTTATGCCCTCTCTATTTGTCAATTGCCCGACTGTAATTTGTTCACCCAACATGCTATCTTATGGGAGAGACACCTCTAGTGAACTGTGGACCCCGGTCCATTCTTTACATCTGAAATACAATATGCAATACTTGTTCTACTGTTCTCGCAAACAATCATCATCCACACTATACATCTAATCCTTTGTTACAGCAAGCCGGTGAGATTGACAACCTCACTGCTTCGTTGGGGCAAAGTACTTTGGTTGTGTTGTGCAGGTTCCACGTTGGCGCCGGAATCCCTGGTGTTGCGCCGCAATACATCCCGCCACCATCAACCTTTAACGTGCTTCTTGGCTCCTCCTAGTTCGATAAACCTTGGTTTCTTTCTGAGGGAAAACTTGCTGCTGTGCGCATCATACCTTCCTCTTGGGGTTCCCAACGAACGTGTGAGTTACACGCCATCAATGTGCAAGTTCCTATTGCAAGAATAGCGATAAGGATGAAGGAAGAAAAGACCGAGGCTAGCAAACGATCAAGAAAGAATTTTCTATCATATACTAAGAGGTTTCGGTCATCACATCATACATATTATTCAGCCATGCCATTTAGTAGCATATCCTCAGGTATGATCAGTTACCCTCCATGGTCTTATTTTAATTCGTGGATGCATTATAATTCTTTACATCATCAAAGGGTATTACCAAAACATTATTCGTTTGGTTAGTTGCAATTTTGTTGCTAATCTGAGAGGCCGAAATGTTTAGAGTTCATAATCAGAGTTGTTTTATTTTGTTTATTTCGGCTATACATACTTTAGTGGATGAATTATACAGGCCTTTGAGGCAAACAACACATGGCCGATACTTATCCTATCGCCCTGAGAGAATTATCTAATCATGGACGATGTGGCGTGTTAACATCGTCCCTAGTCCTATTAAAACGCGAGACAAGATGATACACATATTGAGGCTTCTAGTGATTCATTGGTAGTAGTATAACAAAAATCCAAGGTTTACCAATGTTTCGACGAATCACTTAATATGTATCTTGATAAATCTCTAGATATATTTTCTACCTTAGATTACTTTAGGATTGGAGGCTGCGAATCCACGAGGTCCTAGGGGCGGTCAGGCCAACCTAGGGCAGCCCATAGCCACCGCAAGCCCCGACGGGGTCCCTCCCGGGCGAGCGGAGTTTCGGGTCTCAAAAGCGCTCGCTGGACTGTCTTGCGTATCGCGCTTCCGGCGAGCCTCCCTTGGCGCGTGCTGCCGTGCATCGCGCTCAGCGTTGAGGGTAGACGGTGACGTGTTCGTGTGCGAACGGCGCTCCCTCTGAAACCAAACGGACAGAGTAAAACATGGGTGCGCACGGCCGAGTCCCACCCGATCTAGCAGTCTCCAGGCGTGAATAGCCCATGGAAGATCGCCGACGGTGCCTCCCGGAACCTGTCACTCTAGCCAGATCAACGGGGACACACCTCTAGTAGATCATCATCTTGACGCAAATTGGAATCCTAGGACCGCCGCCTTTATTCAGGTCACGCCCCCAGGCCGGCAAAGCCTGCAGCCGGAGACACCAAGCGCAGATCGCGTAGTTCAGAGCGCAGCTGAGAGCCAGACCTCCACCGCCGGCCGCCGAGAGGCGAGGAGAAGAGGACCTAGGGTTTCCCCCTGCAGCCCGCCCCCACCCCTCCCTCCGCCGCCGGCAGGGCACACCATCCAGATCTGGCCCCCCAGATCTGGCAACCACCCACGGCCACGCAGCACCTCGGGAGCCCGACGCACTGGCTGCTGCCGAAGCGCGCCACCACCAGAGGAAGGGAGGATGAGCTGCCTGAAGGCACAACTCGTCGCCGCTGCAGCACCAGGCAGCCGTCCAGGCCGAAGCCACCAGGCCGAAGCCACCAGACCGCCGGAGCAGCACCGCCTTGGTTTGGTCTTCACCGCGCCGCGCAACCGAGGGAGGCCCGAGCCACACCCGCCACCACAAACCATAGCCGCTGCCCTGGGATCTAGACTCCGCCACCGCGAGGGACAGCCGGAGGCCCCCATCCCTTTGGGAACGAGGTCCGCCGCCACCGCGGACCCAGCCAGCGGCGGTGGGAGAGACGAGGTCGCGCCGCCGGGCGGCGGCTAGGGTTTGGGCTCTCCCGGGCCGCCAGAGGAGGCGACACGGGAATCACTTGGCGCTGGCAAGCGGTCAAAAAACTGAGCATCTCATTAAATTATTTAAGTTCGAAGAAATTAATCTAAGAAGGATAAGCCACCTATTAATAAGTTAATAAGGTGCAGTAATCTGAATGGACTGGAGTTTCGCCATAGTGTTTATTTCCTTAGGTGGCTGTGTGCTGATGAGGTTGGACGAGGTGACGCTGCTGGGAAGAAATGTGGTAGTTCAGAGAAGTATGTTGCACCTGATCCAGAATCATGACGATGCGGTTGCAATTTGTCTCGCTGATGGTATGCTCTAAAGGATGTTGCTTAACATTAATTACTATCTACCCGATCCATACTAACTGTTGCTAATATTAACGTATCTAGACACATTTTATTACTAGCTCCTCCAATTCATATAACTTGATACTAAAATTAATGGATGTATCTATAATTAAAATGTGTTTACATATATCTTTATTAACATCAAGTAATATAGATCGGAGGGAGTACTAAATATATCTATATTAGTGACAACTAGCACGAATTGGAGGAAGTACTAAATTACGCATGCAATGTAATCGTATGGAGCTAGCCAAGGTGGAGGCTGATTTGACATCAGATCTAATGATTTCTTTGCAGATGTTAAATCCACCGAGTAGCGAGTATACATACGTAGCATAAACTCAGCATGCATATGGAGAAGGCATGTCTGACTGCAATGGAGCCCTCGTTTTTTTTCAGACTTGGTTTTTCCTCAGAATGCCAAGCTGCCAGTCATATAAGAATGCCGCTGGACGCATACCTATATTTAAATTTTTTTACTGGCTCCAAATTCCTGCCAACAAGAGACACATATTGATCAGAAAAAACTTAAGTGGAGTAGCTGGCATTTCCTGCATCCTGGTTCCTGCACTAACCATGTGACAAGTCTTCTTCTTTTCCTTTCAAGTTTTCGCCGGAGCTCCGTACATCTGGAAACAAATAGATGTAAAAATCAGCACTCTAGACCGTCTTTTACCTGCTGGAAGGATGGGAGATCAGTTCTTTAAAGGACTTACGGTTTTTATTAGGCCATCTTCAACGGCTCGATGTAAATGGACGTAAACTGAGTTTTTGTGTTTGCATGGACAAAAATTGGGTCTGCTCCTAGCCTAGTGGCCCGATGCATAGTGACAAGGCTATTTGCTGAGACGCAAACGCGGTCCAAATTTGGGTCACGAATGCGTCCGCGCGGATACAACACGAACACAGTGTGTTCAGCTCGCATGACCTACGTGGCCCCGTCCACCTGGGCAACGAAATCCATCAGACTGAAATCGCTCCTCCCCTTCTTTGCGGCCTAGGGCGCTACCCCCTCGCCGTAGTAGACAAACTCTGTTCGGGCCACAACTAGCCGGAGTACATGATCGGTGCCTGGGTTGGGGAGAGCCATTGCTCGCATCGCTAGCGTCGTAGTTGGCCACACATCTAGTTGGAACCCCCATCGGCCTCTATGCACAAGGCATGTTCGGTCAAATGTGTGGTATGATACCGACGAGCTGTTCGGCCATTAGCACCACCTATGTTGGCAATTTATCCATTGTTGTTGCCCCGTAGATGGACCTCGGGAAGTTGCCTGAAATTCTCGCAAGTCTCCTTCTCTTCTTCATTCAGTGGTCTGATGGTGGTGTTGGTGAAGATCTATGGCGGTAGCATGGCGGCAGGGCTCCGCCGTGTCAAGATGGAAATGAGATTGTTTATGGTGGCTAGGGTTCTGCTCTCCTTTCATAACCTCACAGTGGTCGGTTTCGCGTTCTGGGTAACTGATACGTCTCCGACGTATCGATAATTTCTTATGTTCCATGCCACATTATTGATGATATCTACATGTTTTATACACATTATATGTCGTATTTATGCATTTTCCGGCACTAACCTATTAACGAGATGCCGAAGAGCCAGTTGCTGTTTTCTGCTGTTTTTGGTTTCAGAAATCCTAGTAAAAAAATATTGTCCGAATTGGACGAAATCAACGCCCAGGGTCCTATTTTTGCACGAAGCTTCCAGAAGACCGAGGGGGAAAGGAAGTGGGGCCACGAGGCGCCGCCACAACAGGGCGGCGCGGCCCAGCCCTAGGCCGCGCGGCCCTGGCGTGTGGGGCCCTCGTGTGGCCCCCCCCCATTGCCCTTCCGCCTACTTAAAGCCTCCGTCGCGAAACCCCCAGTACCGAGAGCCACGATACGGAAAACCTTACCGAGACGCCGCCGCCGCCAATCCCATCTCGGGGATTCCGGAGATCACCTTCGGCACCCTGCCGGAGAGGGGATTCATCTCCCGGAGGACTCTTCACCGCCATGGTCGCCTCCGGAGTGATGAGTGAGTAGTTCACCCCTGGACTATGGGTCCATAGCAGTAGCTAGATGGTTGTCTTCTCCTCGTTGTGCTTCATTGTTGGATCTTGTGAGCTGCCTAACATGATCAAGATCATCTATCCGTAATACTATATGTTGTGTTTGTCGGGATCCGATGGATAGAGAATACTATGTTATGTTAATTATCAAGTTATTACCTATGTGTTGTTTATGATCTTGCATGCTCTCCGTTATTAGTAGAGGCTCTGGCCAAGTTTTTGCTCTTAACTCCAAGAGGGAGTATTTATGCTCGATAGTGGGTTCATGCCTCCATTAAATGCGGGACGAGTGACGTGAAAGTTCTAAGGTTGTGGATGTGCTGTTGCCATTAGGGATAAAACATTGATGCTATGTCTAAGGATGTAGTTATTGATTACATCACGCACCATACTTAATGCAATTGTCTGTTGTTTTGCAACTTAATACTGGAAGGGGTTCGGATGATAACCTGAAGGTGGACTTTTTAGGCATAGATGCATGCTGGATAGCGGTCTATGTACTTTGTCGTAATGCCCAATTAAATCTCACTATATTTATCATGTCATGTATGTGCATTGTTATGCCCTCTCTATTTGTCAATTGCCCGACTGTAATTTGTTCACCCAACATGCTTTTATCTTATGGGAGAGACACCTCTAGTGAACTGTGGACCCCGGTCCTATTCTTTACATCGCATACAATCTATCGCAATTGTTCTTTACTGTTTTCACGCAAACAATCATCTTCCACACAATACGGTTAATCCTTTGTTACGAGCAAGCCGGTGAGATTGACAACCTCATCTGTTTCGTTGGGGCAAAGTACTTTGGTTGTGTTGTGCGGGTTCCACGTTGGCGCCGGAATCCCTGGTGTTGCGCCGCATTACATTCCGCCACCATCAACCTTCAACGTGCTTCTTGGCTCCTCCTGGTTCGATAAACCTTGGTTTCTTTCGAGGGAAAACTTGCTACTGTCCGCATCACACCTTCCTCTTGGGGTTCCCAACGGACGTGTGTCAACTGCACGCATCAAGACTGTTTTCTGGCGCCGTTGCCGGGGAGATCAAGACACGCTGCAAGGGGAGTCTCCACAATCCAATCTCTTTACTTTGTTTTTGTCTTATTTACTACTTTGTTTGCTGCATTATATCAAAACACAAAAAAAATTAGTTGCTAGTTTTACTTTATTTACTGTCTTGCACTCTATATCAAAAACACACAAAAATTAGTTACTTATATTTTCTTTACTTATTTCAACATGTTTCCTTTTAATTTTACCGTAAAAGACATACCGGTAGGACGTGGGTCTATAGTTGGGAGAAATAATATAGAAGAATTTTTCAATCATGTTAGTACCGTTGAAGATTTTGAAGATAGACATTTGGTAGAACTTGCTCCTACTTATGAAATTGCTGCTGCTGCTTTAGTTCGCATGTTGGAAACTAAATTTGTTAATCACAATCCTATAATCCAACACATGTTTCTTACACTCGGTGATATGGAAAAAGGGGAAAAGAAAAAAGATTTTATTTTAGAAACCCTTCTTAGAGAATTTGGTAGTATAGCGAGAGAGGCTAGAAAGGTCTTTATTAAATATAAGATGCTTGGTTCTTATACCAATTTTGTTAGTATCCTTGAAAAGATGGACATGGAGAGAGTAAGGTAACTAATAACATTAATGATGGTGGGGAGATCAAAGCACCAATACCATGTAAGCTCCTAGCAATGAATGAAGCGTTAGAAAATAACTATGCTTGGCTTGTTCCTGAAAATTTGTTTGATGAGAGTAGCAAGCCCAAGACTAATGAAAAGGGAGCCGCTGAAACTTATGTATCTAATATACTATGCATGGTTGAGAAAACTCCAAACCCCGCTGAAGATGCTCCATCTCTTGATAATACTTGATACACACTTTCTGCGCCTAGCTGAAATGCGTTAAAGAAAAGCGCTTATGGGAGACAACCCATGTTTTTACTACAGTATTTTTGTTTTATATTTGAGTCTTGAAAGTTGTTTACTACTGTAGCAACTTCTCCTTATCTTAGTTTTATGTTTTGTTGTGCCAAGTAAAGTCTTTGATAGTAAAGTGAATACTAGATTTGGATTACTGCGCAGTTTCAGATTTCTTTGCTGTCACGAATTTCGACCTGCCTCCCTGTAGGTAGCTCAGAAAATTAAGCCAAATTACGTGCGTGATCCTCAGATATGTACGCAACTTTCATTCAATTTGGGCATTTTCATTTGAGCAAGTCTGGTGCCTCAATAAAATCCATCTTTACGGACTGTTCAGTTTTGACAGATTCTGCCTTTTATTTCGCATTGCCTCTTTTGCTATGTTGGATAAATTTATTTGATACATTAATGTCCAGTAGCTTTATGCAATGTCAAGAAGTGTTAAGAATGATTGTGTCACCTCTGAACATGTTAATTTTTATTGTCCACTAACCCTCTAATGAGTTGTTTCGAGTTTGGTGTGGAGGAAGTTTTCAAGGATCAAGAGAGGAGAATGATGCAATATGATCAAGGAGAGTGAAAGCTCTAAGCTTGGGGATGCCCCGGTGGTTCACCCCTGCATATTTTAAGAAGACTCAAGTGTCTAAGCTTGGGGATGCCCAAGGCATCCCCTTCTTCATCGACAACATTATCAGGTTCCTCCCCTGAAACTATATTTTTATTCCGTCACATCTTATGTGCTTTGCTTGGAGCGTCGGTTTGTTTTTGTTTTTGTTTTGTTTGAATAAAATGGATCCTAGCATTCATTGTGTGGGAGAGAGACACGCTCCGCTGTTGCATATCGACAAGTATGTCCTTAGGCTTTACTCATAGTATTCATGGCGAAGGTTGAATCTTCTTCGTTAAATTGTTATATGGTTGGAATCGGGAAATGCTACATGTAGTAATTCTAAAATGTCTTGAATAATTTGATACTTGGCAATTGTTGTGCTCATGTTTAAGCTCTTGCATCATATACTTTGCACCCATTAATGAAGAAATACTTAGTACTTGCTAATTTGGTTTGCATATTTGGTCTCTCTAAAGTCTAGATAATATCTAGTATTGAGTTTTGAACAACAAGGAAGACGGTGTAGAGTCTTATAATGTTTACAATATGTCTTTTATGTGAGTTTTGCTGCACCGGTTCATCCTTGTGTTTGTTTCAAATAACCTTGCTAGCCTAAGCCTTGTATCGAGAGGGAATACTTCTCATGCATCCAAAATCCTTGAGCCAACCACTATGCCATTTGTGTCCACCATACCTACCTATTACATGGTATTTCTCCGCCATTCCAAAGTAAATTGCTTGAGTGCTACCTTTAAAATTTCCATCATTCACATTTGCAATATATAGCTCATGGGACAAATAGCTTAAAAACTATTGTGGTATTGAATATGTACTTATGCACTTTATCTCTTATTAAGTTGCTTGTTGTGCGATAACCATGTTCCTGGGGACGCCATCAACTCTTTGTTGAATGTCATGTGAGTTGCTATGCATGTCCGTCTTGTCTGAAGTAAGAGAGATCTACCACCTTAATGGTTGGAGCATGCATATTGTTAGAGAAGAACATTGGGCCGCTAACTAAAGCCATGAATCATGGTGGAAGTTTCCGTTTTGGACATATATCCTCAATCTCATATGAGAACACTAATTGTTGCCACATGCTTATGCATTAAAGAGGAGTCCATTATCTGTTGTCCATGTTGTCCCGGTATGGATGTCTAAGTTGAGAATAATCAAAAGCGAGAAATCCAAAATGCGAGCTTTCTCCTTAGACCTTTGTACATGCGGCATGGAGGTACCCCTTTGTGACACTTGGTTAAAACATGTGTATTGCGATGATCCGGTAGTCCAAGCTAATTAGGACAAGGTGCGGGCACTATTAGTATACTATGCATGAGGCTTGCAACTTGTAAGATATAATTTACATAACTCATATGCTTTATTACTACCGTTGACAAAATTGTTTCATGTTTTCAAAATAAAAGCTCTAGCACAAATATAGCAACCGATGCTTTCCTCTTTGAAGGACCTTTCTTTTACTTTTTATGTTGAGTCAGTTCACCTATCTCTCTCCACCTCAAGAAGCAAACACTTGTGTGAACCTGTGCATTGATTCCTACATACTTGCATATTGCACTTGTTATATTACTCTATGTTGACAATTATCCATGAGATATACATGTTATAAGTTGAAAGCAACCGCTGAAACTTAATCTTCCTTTGTGTTGCTTCAATACCTTTACTTTGATTTATTGCTTTAAGAGTTAACTCTTATGCAAGACTTATTGATGCTTGTCTTGAAGTACTATTCATGAAAAGTCTTTGCTTTATGATTCATTTGTCTACTCATGTCATTATCATTATTTTGATCGCTGCATTCATTACATATGCTTACAATAGTATGATCAAGGTTATGATGGCATGTCACTCCAGAAATTATCTTTGTTATCGTTTACTCGCTCGGGACGAGCGAAACTAAGCTTGGGGATGCTGATACGTCTCCGACGTATCGATAATTTCTTATGTTCCATGCCACATTATTGATGATATCTACATGTTTTATACACATTATATGTCGTATTTATGCATTTTTCGGCACTAACCTATTAACGAGATGCCGAAGAGCCGATTGCTGTTTTCTGTCGTTTTTGGTTTCCGAAATCCTAGTAAAGAAATATTCTCGGAATTGGACGAAATCAACGCCCGGGGTCCTATTTTTGCACGAAGCTTCCGGAAGACCGAGGGGAAAGGAAGTGGGGCCACGAGGCGCCGCCACAACAGGCGGCGCGGCCCAGCCCTAGGCCACGCGGCTCTAGCGTGTGGGCCCCTCGTGTGGCCCCCGCGTTGCCCTTCCGCCTACTTAAAGCCTCCGTCGCGAAACCCCGATGCGAGAGCCACGATACGGAAAACCTTACTGAGACGCCGCCGCCGCCAATCCCATCTCGGGGGATTCTGGAGATCACCTCCGGCACCCTACCGGAGAGGGGATTCATCTCCCGGAGGACTCTTCACCGCCATGGTCGCCTCCGGAGTGATGAGTGAGTAGTTCACCCCTGGACTATGGGTCCATAGCAGTAGCTAGATGGTTGTCTTCTCCTTGTTGTGCTTCATTGTTGGATCTTGTGAGCTGCCTAACATGATCAAGATCATCTATTTGTAATACTATATGTTGTGTTTCTCGGGATTCGATGGATAGAGAATACTATGTTATGTTAATTATCAAGTTATTACCTATGTGTTGTTTATGATCTTGCATGCTCTCC
>NC_061514.1:98735589-98766063 GCF_022539505.1 Lolium rigidum | reverse complement strand
AGATGGGGATATTATAGAACTGAAATTGTTTCCTTTCTCCTTAAGAGGAAGAGCTAAAGATTGGTTGCTATCTTTGCCTAAGAATAGTATTGATTCATGGACTAAATGTAAAGATGCTTTCATTAGAAGATATTATCCTCCTGCTAAAATTATATCTTTGAGAAGTAGCATTATGAATTTTAAGCAATTGGATAATGAACATGTTGTCCAAGCATGGGAAAGAATGAAATCTTTGGTAAAGAATTGCCCTACCCATGGACTAACTACTTGGATGATCATCCAAACCTTTTATGCAGGATTAAATTTTTCTTCAAGGAACCTATTGGATTCAGCTGCTGGAGGTACTTTTATGTCCATCACTTTGGGTGCTGCAACAAAGCTTCTTGATGATATGACGATCAACTACTCTGAATGGCACACTGAAAGGACTCCTCAAGGTAAGAAGGTATATTCTGTTGAAGAAACCTCCTCCTTGAGTGATAAGATTGATGTTATTATGTCTATGCTTGTTAATGGTAGATCTCATGTTGATCCTAATAATGTTCCTTTAGCTTCATTGGTTGCTCAAGAAGAGCATGTTGATGTGAACTTCATTAAAAATAATAATTTCAACAACAATGCTTATAGAAATAATTTTGGTAACAACTATAGGCCATATCCTTCTAATAATGGTAATGGTTATGGTAATTCTTATGGTAATTCTTACAACAATAGTAGGAGTGTATCCTCTGGTCTTGAAGTCATGCTTAAAGAATTTATTAGTACACAAACTGATTTTAACAAATCTGTTGAGGAAAAGCTTGGTAAAATTGATGTTCTTGCTTCTAAGGTTGATAGTCTTGCTGCTGATGTTGATCTTTTAAAACTGAAAGTTATGCCTAATGAAACTAAAGATATTAAGTTATTTTCTACAGCAAACGCTATCCAAGTTCGAATTAATGACAATATTAGAATGATGGTTGAATTGCATGCTAGGTGGGAAAGAGAAGAAAAACTTGCTAAAGAAAATAATGTAGCTAAAGTTTGGACTATTACCACCACTAGTAATGTTGATGCTTCACATGTTGCTAAACCTCCTACTATTAATGGTAAAATAATTGGTGTTGGCAATGTTTCTACTTCTAATACAAAGCATGCAAAACTGCCTGAAACTGCTGAAACTGTTTGTGATAAAAGTGCTGAAATTTTTCAGAGTATTGGGGACAATGATCCCATTGCTTTAGATCATAATGGTTTTGATTTTGATAATTGTCATATTTTTGAAGTTATTAAGTTCTTGCGAAAACTTGCGAGAAGTCCTAATGCTAGTGTTACAAACTTGGTCTTTACAAAATATATTACAAATGCTCTCATTAAAGCTAGAGAAGAGGAATCAAAACTTGAAGCTTCTATTTCTAGAAAGTTAGAAGATGGTTGGGAGCCCATCATTAAAATGAAGGTCAATGATTTTGATTGTAATGCTTTATGTGATCTTGGTGCAAGTATTTCTGTTATGCCTAAGAAACTCTATGATATGCTTGACTTGGCACCTTTGAAATATTGTTATTTGGATGTTAATCTTGCTGATAATTCTATAAAGAAACCTTTGGGGAGGATTGAAAATGTTCACATTACGGTTAACAATAACCTTGTCCCCGTTGATTTTGTTGTCTTGGATATTGAATGCAATGCATCTTGTCCTATTATTTTGGGAATACCCTTTCTTCGAACCGTTGGTGCTATTATTGATATGAAAGAAGGAAATATTAAATATCAATTCCCTCTTCAGAAAGATATGGAACACTTCCTTAGAAAGAGAATGAAGTTGCCTTTTGATTCTATTATTAGAAAAAATTATGATGTTGATGCTTCTTCTCTTGATGTTACTTGATTTACACTTTCTGCGCCTAGCTGAAAGGCGTTAAAGAAAAGCGCTTATGGGAGACAACCCATTATTTTATTTCTGCAATTTTTATTTTATATTTGAGTCAACGTGCTTGTTACTACTGTAGCAATACCTTTGTATCTTTACTTTATTGCATTGTTGTGCCAAGTAAAGTCTTTGATAGAAGGTTGATACTAGATTTGGATTTCTGCGCAGAAACAGATTTTTAGCTGTCACGAATTTGAGCTGTTCTCTCTGTAGGAGAATCTAAAAATTCTGAAAAAATTCATGAGTAATCCTCAGATATGTACGTAACTTTCATTCAATTTGAGCTTCTTCATCTGAGCATGTTAAGTGCCTCGAAAAAATTCGTCTTTACGGACTGTTCTGTTTTGACAAATTCTGCCTTTTATTTCACATTGCCTCTTTTACTGTGTTCGAGTGGATTTCTTTGCTCCATTAAATTTCAGTAGCCTTGGGTAATGTCCATAAGTGTTTGGAATGATTGTGTCCTCGCTGAATATGTGAATTTTTGATTATGCACTAACCCTCTAATGAGATTGTTTTGAGTTTGGTGTGAAGGAAATTTTCAAGGATCAAGAGAGGAGGATGATATAATATGATCAAGAAGAGTGAAAAGTCTAAGCTTGGGGATGCCCCCGTGGTTCATCCCTGCATATTTCAAGAAGACTCAAGCATCTAAGCTTGGGGATGCCCAAGGCATCCCCTTCTTCATCAACAACTTATCAGGTCACCTCTAGTGAAACTATATTTTTATTCCGTCACATCTTATGTGCTTTATTTGGAGCGTCTGTGTGCTTTTATTTTTGTTTGTGTTTGAATAAATTCGGATCCTAGCATTCCTTGTGTGGGAGAAAGACACGCTCCGCTTTTTCATATTGAACACTGGTGTTCTTAGTTTTACTTTTAATGTTCATGGCGAAAGTTGAAAGCCGCTTCATTTATTGCTATTTGGTTGGAAACAGAAAATGCTTCATGTGGTAATTGGTATATTATCTTGAATAATTTGATACTTGGCAATTGTTTTGAGCTCTCAAGTAGGTCATGTTTAAGCTCTTGCATCATGTAGTTTAAACCTATTAGTGGAGAATTACCGTAGAGCTTGTTGAAATTTGGTTTGCATGATTGGTCTCTCTAAGGCCTAGATATTTTCTGGTAAAAGTGTTTGAGCAACAAGGAAGACAGTGTAGAGTCTTATAATGCTTGCAATATGTTCTTATGTAAGTTTTGCTGTACCGGTTCATACTTGTGTTTGCTTCAAACAACCTTGCTAGCCAAAGCCTTGTACCGAGAGGGAATGCTTCTCGTGCATCCAAAACCTTGAGCCAAAACTTATGCCATTTGTGTCCACCATAACTACCTACTATGTGGTATTTTTCTGCCATTCCAAGTAAATTGCTTGCGTGCTACCTTTAAATCCTTAAAAAAATTCATTCCTTGTTTTTGATATACATAGCTCATGGGAAAGTAGCCTAAAAAACTATTGTGGTAAGGAATATGTCGCTTGTGTATCTTAGTTCTTATAAGTTGCTTGTTGAGCGGTAACCATGTTATCTGGGGACGCCATCAACTTCGTCACACCTTTGTTGAATATCATGTGAGTTGCTATACATGTTCGTCTTGTCTGAAGTAAGGGAGATTTTCCATGATTTGAAATGGTTTGAGTATGCATATTGTTAGAGAAGAACATTGGGCCGCCAACCAAAGCCATGTATCATGGTGGAAGTTTCAGCTTGGACATTAATCCTCAAATCTCTTATGAGAATATTATCTGTTGTTGAATGTTTAAAGCATAAAAGAGGAGTCCATTATCTGTTTTCTATGTTGTCTCGGTATGGATGTCCTCAAGTTGAGATCTATCAAAATCGAGAAATCAAATGCGATTTATCTCCTTGGACCTTTGTACAGGTGGCATAGAGGTACCCCTTTGTGACACTTGGTTGAAACATATGTAATGCAATGATAATCCATGGAAATCCGAGCTAATTAGGACAAGGAGCGGGCACTATTAGTATTCGATGCATGAGGCTTGCAACTTATAGTGAGTTTTATACATAACCCATATGAATTATTACTACCGTTGACAAAATTGTTTCCATGTTTTCAAAATAAAAAGCTCTAGCACATGAGTAATCCCTGCTTCCCTCTGCGAAGGGCCTTTCTTTTACTTTATGTTGAGTCAGTTTACCTACTTCTTTCTATCTTAGAAGCAAACACTTGTGTGAACTGTGTGCAATAATTCTTACATACTTGCTTATTTGCACTCATCATATTACTTTGTGTTGACAATTATCCATGAGATATACATGTTGAAAGTTGAAAGCAACTGCTGAAACTTAAATCTTCCTTTGTGTTGCTTCAAAACCTTCTATTAAGAATCTATTGCTTTATGAGTTAACTCTTATGCAAGGCTTTTTTATGCTTGTCTTGAAAGTACTATTCATGAAAAGTATTTGGTATATGATTCAGTTGTTTAGTCATTATCTAGTTGTTAACAAACTATAGACCATTGCTTTGAATCACTTCATTCATCTCCTATGCTTTAAAATAGTATTGATCAAGATTATGATGGTAGCATGTCACTTCAGAAATTATCCTTTTTATCGTTTACCTACTCGAGGGCGAGTAGGAACTAAGCTTGGGGATGCTTGATACGTCTCAAGCGTATCTATAATTTCTTATGTTCCATGCTAGTTTTATGACAATACTCACATGTTTTATATACACTTTATATCATTTTGATGCATTTTCCGGTACTAACCTATTAACAAGATGCCGAAGCGCCAGTTCCTATTTTCTGCTGTTTTTGGTTTCAGAAATCCTACACAGGAAATATTCTCGAAATTGGACGAATCAAAAGCCCACGGCCCTATTTTCCACGGAGGATTCCAGAACACCGAAGGAGAGTCGGAGGCGGCCAGCAGGGGGGCCACCCCATAGGGCGGCGCGACCCACCCCCCTGGCGCGCCCAGGTGTGGGGAGGGAACCCCCTGGCTCCCCCGACGCTGCCTCTTCGCCTATATAATCCTTCTTATCGGAAAACCCTAGTACCGAGAGCCACGATACGAGAAAAGTTACTGAGACACCGCCGCCGTCAACCCCATCCCGGGGGGTTCTGAAGATTACCTCCGGCACCCTGCCGGAGAGGGGAATCATCACCGGAGGGCTCTACACCACCATGCCCGCCTCCGGACTGATGCGTGAGTAGTTCATCCTTGGACTATGGGTCCATAGCGATAGCTAGATGGTTGTCTTCTCCTATTGTGCCATCATGTTTAGATCTTGTGAGCTGCCTATCATGATCAAGATCATCTTATTGTAATGCTACATGTTGTGTTTGTTGGGATCCGATGAATATGGAATACTATGTCAAGTGGATTATCGATCTATCATATATGTGTTGCTTATGATCTTGCATGCTCTCCGTTGCTAGTAGAGGCTCTGGCCAAGTTGATACTTGTAACTACAAGAGGGGGTATTTATGCTCGATAGTGGGTTCATTCCTCCATTGAATCTGGGACAGTGACAGAAAGTTCTAAGGTTGTGGATGTGTTGTTGCCACTAGGGATAAAACATCAATGCTTTGTCTAAGGATATTTGTATTGTTTACATTACGCAGAGTACTTAATGCAATTGTCTGTTGTTTGCAACTTAATACTGGAAGGGGTGCGGATGCTAACCCGAAGGTGGACTTTTTAGGCATAGATGCATGCTTGGATAGCGGTCTATGTTCTTTGTCGTAATGCCCTAAGTAAATCTCATAGTAGTCATCATGATATGTATGTGCATTGCTATGCCCTCTCTATTTGTCAATTGCCCAACTGTAATTTATTCACCCAACATGTTATTTATCTTATTGGAGAGACACCACTAGTGAACTGTGGACCCCGGTTCATTCTTTTACATCTGAAATACAACCTACTGCAATCATTGTTCTCTGTTGTTCTTTGCAAGCAAACATCATTCTCCACAGCATACGTTTAATCCTTTGTTTACAGCAAGCCGGTGAGATTGACAACCTCACTGTTAAGTTGGGGCAAAGTATTTTGATTGTGTTGTGCAGGTTCCACGTTGGCGCCGGAATCTCTGGTGTTGCGCCGCACTACACTCCTTCACCAACAACCTTCACGTGGCCTTCATCTCCTACTGGTTCGATAACCTTGGTTTCTTACTGAGGGAAAACTCGCTGTTGTACGCATCACACCTTTCTCTTGGGGTTCCCAACGGACGTGTGCTTCACGCGTCATCAGTTCCTTTGACTCGTTGGATTCATATGGAAGAGGGCTACAACATCATGGTCTTGGATCTATCTTGTGATGTAAAATTTGGGTTCTTTCCGCCCCTGAAATGGCTAAGTCTTGGTGCATATAACTCCTCCATATTGCATCAATTTGGCTCATTTCCTAATGCTTTGGCCATAAAGGTTCACAATACCTACACACACACGAAAGACCAGGAAACTTGATAAAATCCTAATAAAAATATTAGTTTTGCAAATATCTCATGGAAATGAAGCAAGACTTTTAATCATGCATTTTATGATATAGTCAAAACAAGATAGAGCATGTAATAAGACAAAAGAGGTATATATTTATGTAATGAAAAACATTGCTTTTTGGACCCATCAGGCCCCGACCCTGGACTCAAGACTACCGGGAAAACCACTGACATGCATCCCGAGTACGACCAGGGCAACACCACCGCCACCAGAAGAATACAGTGTTGCCGCCTCCAAAGATGCTGCCAAAAGCACGTCGACTCGCCTTCGCATCGATTTAGTTTCCTGCTTCCATCCAGCCCAAAGCGCGCGAAGAGGAAAGACCTCGTGGCCGCCGTCAACCGTGCAACCAAACCCCGACAGCTCCTACTATGAGCGACATGGGTGGGTGGGGGGATGGGAGGTGGGAGCATGGTGCGACTAGGGTTCACCATCAGAGTCGCCCAAGTTGGATGAAGCGGGGGGGGGGGAAGAGGGTGTTTCCGCTAGGTCTCCGTCAACTACCAAACCACTGGATTACATCGTGATATGTGCTGGACATGATTTGCAACATGGCTTATCCCAAATTTTATAAAAATGTTTGCAGTTCATTTATCGGAACCTCGGTATGTAAGACTGCCATGTTGACGAAATTATTTTTACTTTGACATAGAAAAAATAAATCACAAACAGAGTTATGTCATCATGTGAAAGCCACCAAATTCTCTCGAGGCCTCTATGCTCCTCTCACACTCGGACGTGAGCTCAGTAGATCCTTCATTCAGATTTTTAACAAAGAACAAAGCAGGGGACTAGAAGACCTCAGAGGGGCTTCATTCCAACACGTGGCGGGTACAAATTACATAGAGACCCTTTACAACACTCACACTGAAGAACCTAGTATTTGAGAGTAGGGCCTGCACTTTTACATAAAACCACCTAACAGAAAAAAGAGAAAAGGTAATCGAGTACAGTGGGAGCTCCGCCACCACTCGCCGATAACCTCCAGGCGTTGCTGCCGAGATCGAAGAGAAGCTTGCTCGAAATATCCATTCCGACGAAGCAATCCAGCAGCCGACCACTTCTAGGGTTCCGGGGACGCACCACTTGGCTCCCTAGAGGTGTCGAGCTCTAACGAAGGATTCGAAAGCAGTCCTCCGAAGTGGAGGTTGAAGATGGGCAGCCATAGTGGCCAAGGATCATGACAACGACGGCGGTCGCCATGTGTTCCACACGAGAAAAGCCCCAAAGCCACATGAATCCTCCTTCAGCAACATCCCTTGCTTTCTTCCTTCCGCCACCACACCGTCCAAGAAGAGCAAGAACTCGTCTATCATAACAAATCCGAGCAAGAACACGAACCACGAGCTTATTTTGAGGGTGGGCTGCTAGATCTGCGCTACTCATCTTTGGCTCCAACCTCCAGAGCACCTTGAGCACGAAGACCACCGCCACCAGCCGCCAGAAGCCACCCGAGAGCTTCAGCCGCTTGCTCCCCTTCGGCATATCGCCATACTCCACATGGGTAAGAACATCTACAGCTAGCCTACGTCTACTATGCACATGGAGGGGCCGACCTCCTCTCCCCACCCTCTCCAGCAGGGCGAAGCCGCCGGAGACGAGAGGGGAGAGGAGCCAGGGAGAAGACGGCGACTCTCAAAGGGATAGAGGAGAGAGAAAGGGAGAAGAGAAATGAGAGTCTCTTCGATCATTCATTCAGTTGGAACTTGGAACCTGAATCCAGAGCAGCGGGGTAAAATTGCAGGTTTCAGAAGCATCTGCTGGTGGTTTGCGCGCACATGCCAACTGCCGCTTTGGCGAGAAATGTCATTGTTTTGGCTCCGTGCAGCCGCACAGGTGTTTATATACACGTCCCTCACTGAGGACCAGGCCACTCAATCCTCTGGAGCCCTGCAACCTCGCCCCCAACTTGCCGGCTACCCGGGCCGGACACACCTGTGTAGCACAAAACACAAGCACTGTTCTCCACCCTCTGCCGACACCTTCAGTTATCGGGAAAAATGGCAGGTCTGCTGAGCGGTAGCCGCCTCGCTCGCTTCTGCTTCTTGGCCTCCTGCATTGCGCTCGCGGCACACACCTCCGACGCCAGCCGGCGGGACCTCATCGGCATCAGCATCGGCAAAGGCGGGGGGATCAGCATCGGCATCGGCGGTGGTGGAGGCAGCTCGCCCCCGAAGCAGCAGCCGCCCACATCGTCCGAGCCGCAGGCATGCGACTTCGAGAACGAGCGGATATACAGGGCGTACCTCGTCATCCAGAGGTTCAAGAGGACGATTACCAGCGACCCCCAGTGCATCACCAACACCTGGACCGGCACCGATGTCTGCGGCTCCTACAAGGGCTTCTTCTGCGAGAAACCGCCCAACGTCAACGAGCGGGCCCTCGCCTCCGTCGACTTCAACGGCTACATGCTGCAGTCCGCCTCCTTGGTGAGCTTCGTGGACGCGCTCCCCGACCTCGCGCTCTTCCACGCCAACTCCAACAAGTTCGGCGGCGTCGTGCCCAACCTCAGGGCGCTGCAGTACTTCTACGAGCTCGACCTGAGCAACAACAAGCTCGCGCCCTGCCCCTTCCCGACGGACGTGCTGGGGCTCACCAACTCCACCTTCATCGACATCCGGTTCAACAACTTCCTCGGCGGGCTGCCGGCGGGGCTCTTCTGCTCGTTCCCGATCGTGGAGGCCATCTTCGTCAACAACAACAAGTTCGACGGCAAGCTCCCGGACAACCTGGGCGACTCCCCCGTGAACTACCTCTCCCTCGCCAACAACCAGTTCACGGGACCGATCCCCTCCTCCATCGCCCGCGCCGCCAACACGCTCCTCGAGGTGCTCTTCCTCAACAACAAGCTCAGCGGCTGCCTCCCGTACGAGCTCGGCCTGCTCGCCAAGGCCACCGTCATCGACGCCGGCACGAACCTGCTCACGGGCACCATCCCGGCGTCCTACGCGTGCCTGCGGAAGGTGGAGCAGCTCAACCTGGCGAACAACCTCCTCTACGGCGTGGTGCCCGACGCGCTCTGCCGCCTCGCCTACGACGGCCACCTCACCAACCTCACGCTCTCCGGCAACTACTTCACGGGGCTCGGGGCGTGCTGCTGGGACCTGATCAAGCAGGGGAAGCTCAACGTCGACCGCAACTGCATCCCTTATGCGCCCAACCAGCGGTCGCACGACGAGTGTGCCGGGTTCTTCCACAGGACCAAGATGACCTGTCCCGTCAGCACCCATGTCCCGTGCTACCACAAGAGCTACGGTGTGGACGCCGCCGCGGAGGAGGCCAAGGCGGCGGAGGAGGAGGCCAAGTACCGGACCTACTCGGCGCTGAAACCGTGAGCCCAAGCTAGGCTCTCAGCTGCCGGCGCGGCAGGCGAGGATCGATACATGCGTTGAAACTCCAAAAACTCGAAAGTGGAGAGGGATTGCACTGTGCGCCTCGTGAACGTACGCTACACGACGCAGCTGCTTGGCTAGTTGCGATGCATTCCCTGGTTGTTGTGTTGATATTGTTTGTCGTGTGTACGTATTTTTCTAGTTCTGTTCCCTTTTCCATACCGCCAGCACATGGCAAAGAATCTTAATTCAGTTGCTGATGATTGGCCGTGTCCGGAAGCTCCTCGCGACCTCTTTTCATTTCCTTTCGCTGCAGCAGCTATCTTGGAACTTTCGTCTTTGGGCAATTCCTTCCTTCTTGTAATCAGTGTTTATGCATGGCAACACCTCCTATAAATTTCCTTTTTCACATTCAACACTATGGTCAACTTTAAGTCAGGTGCACGGATGCATATGATATACTACTCCGTATTGTGGGGCCCGACTGGCTAGCTAGGTACATTGCCACAAGTCACAACCGCGGCATGTTAGATATTTTCTCAACGAGGCGGCACACATTCTTGCTAGAACTTGTGATGTTTCTAGCTTAGGCTTTATTTATGATTTTGCTCCATATTGTATCGGAAGACCCTTTGTATTGATGCTTTGTGATCAATAAAGTGACGTGTTCTCTCTCTCAAAAAAAAGTCACAATCACGGCGAATCCCGGGTGAGAATAGAGGGTGGACTCGAAGTATAAGTGGCTAAGCTAAATCAAGGAGAAGACATCAAGTATAAGCTTTGCTAGAGAAAAAGGCGGTATTGGCACGACTTATCTTGTCCAAGTGTGTTGTTTGATGAATAACATGTGTAGTTCGCAAATAGAGATAGGTGTTGTCACATACCAGCCCTAGAGAGGATAACATCCCCTAATTCATGGCGAAGGCAAAGAAGCGATGCAGTGCCTACATTACCATGATGAAAATCACCATGCCGTAGTTCCCTCCTACTCTTTGTTAAAATTAGGTATAATTTTTTTTTTATTCACATTTGAATGAAAATTAACTTAGACCTCTGGGGCTGAATATTTTTTGGTTACTCTATAATTGCATATAAATGTCTTTATGTTTGATGCATGTAAAAACGTACGTGCAAGTTGTCCCTTTTAGTAAAAAAGTTGGAAAGAAGCATGAAGCCATCCTATCGAGCCATCTAATGCAGCAACGACGGTGGTTTTTTCAAAGAAAAAATTTAAAAAAACAAAAATTGCTAGAGCTCACACGAGTTCAACGCCTGGTAACTTTGGGATGGCGTTAATTAACGTGGCCATGCATGTTCACCTAGTACATTAGAATTTTCGAAATAGATGTATAGTACTCTCTCCAATTATAAAATAATGTCTTATAATTATCTAAACTACTATTTGGGAATGATGTTTTGGCACATGGGAGCATATGCTTCCTTTATTTTGAAATGCATGTTACATACATTTTGAAATTTCAAAAAATTGAATCAAAAAATTCGAACGTGCTACGCGCTCACAAAGTCGTTTCATAAAATCCGACTTGTCGTGTGACGTGTATAAAAAAGACAAAATCCAATGCTGAAAATAAGGCTTTTCAGGAGATAAATTTTCTATTTTTTACACAGACCACAAAACATATTGGTTCCTCGCGAAACTTGATGAACGTATATATGTATATTGTGGAGATTTACATGTAGAATTTGTTGTCAAATTTTTTTGATATTTCGAAATATAATTTTTTGATAGAGGGAGCATATGCACCCGGGAGCCGAATTGAATTTCCGCTATTTAGCTACATACATCTAAACTTTCACAAATCTATAATAACCTTTTATAGGAAAAAAGAATTATACAATTTTGTCTAGAGATAAGAAATACACATGTGGTCGATCGACCCGTCCATTTGGTCAGTTCACGGCCCGACTAACTCGGACGGACCACGTGGTGGTCGATCCATAGGTGTACCTACGGAGAATGTTCAACCGTGTCGCTCTCCGTCGTGAAGATGCGAATTGGCGCCCCAAAACAACTTTCAACAACCAGCGAGGACATCACAGAACGCATCATATTATTGTTGTGGTCAGAAACCCACCGGCGGGCAGCGACGGGCAACACCGTAGAGCCGGGAATCTTCCAGGACTGCGGCTGGCCCTGGTCCCTCCGAGCGACGGCCCGCAAAGCCTTCTGCACACACGTCCGATGCTGTCGCAAGGGCGTGCCACCTGACCTATACCTGGTCAGAAAGATGTTGGATGATGCCTCGCTTAGTTTCCTGCATGGCATACACGTAAACGTTAAATACGAGCCTCGATCGGCTCTCAGGTTGTCCTGTGATCCACCCATGATGCGTACGAGGTGTACGATCGGATGGTGGTCCTGCTTGATCAAGATAAAGCTAAAGCGACCTACTACGATTTGGGGTTTTCACCGCACAATCGGAACATCCTACTCGTGATTGGGCCTCGCGCTCGCGTACGGTGATCGTAAGCCGATCCTAGACAGGGCCTAAAAACCAACACGAGGTTGATCCTCGGAACGTCCTGTCTAGGGCTAGCAAACGACACCCTACACGCCGCTGGATCCTCCAACCCTTTGTAAGGCCTAACAATGCAGATATTAAACTAATCCTTGAAGAACAAGGAGCAACCATAACGGATCGGATCTACTAAATAATGATCAAGCGGGGTGCCGCCCTTACACCCGTGACAGGCGTAAGGGCGGCTAGATGTCTAAGGGTTGCACGACGATAGCATATGATACGAAGAACAATGCTAACCCTAAAAACACCTATGATAACTACGTTGCTCGCCATCAAAAAGGCTTCAGTATGAGCAACGCATGGAAGACGAATAAACGTGTGCTGCCTAGATCGCAAGATGCGATCTAGGCAGCATGGTGCTTACCCGGAAGAAACCCTCGAGACGGGGGAGTTGGCGATGCGCCGAGATTGATTTGTGGTGAACGTTGGTTGTTGTTTATTTCATAAACCCTAGATACATATTTATAGTCCGGGGGACTTTCTAATTCAGGCGTGCACCTAACCGTGCACGGATTAAACTCTAACTTCCAAATTAAGATGTGATCTACTATAATACAGATACACGGGAAATTTAGCCCAACTTCTTCGTATCAGGCCGCTTCAGAGATCCTCCACGCGTATATCCTTCAAGCCCATCTCACTTACGGCCCACCTCCTGATTTGGCCAAAATCTGGTGATAACACATGCCCCCCTGGTTTTGGTAATGATAATTTCAAAACCACTCTGTTTTTCCTCCGAGGGGTCATGTCGTGGCAGAGCGGAACCGTCGCAGTATTTTTTCATCATGACGACTTGCCTTCCCAACTTCTCTCGCACGATTTGACAGCTTTTTGGCACCACCTCCTCGAAAACTGTTCGAACATTAAACCCCCACTTCTTTTATTTAACCGCACCGAACAGCTTCTCCTCCTCATCCTCTCCGCATTAGCACTCCAAAAGCCCTCCTGCGCACCATGTCTTCTTCTTCCTCCGCCTCATCGGGACTTTCCCTCGAGTCTTCTTCCTCCCACGAGCCGACGCTAGAACGGGACCCACAGGAGGTCCATGCGGCCAACATCCGCCGCGCCATAGAAGCCGGGGAGGAGCCCGGCCATGACTTCTCCGTCTGGTCCGAGGACGACAAGTCCTCGACGGACGGGGAGAGCGACCTCCGCTTCCTTGCCGACGGGGAATCGGAGGAGGAGAGCGATGACGATCGCTTCTCTCGGGACGACTTCACCTCCTCCGAGGAGGCGAAGGAGGAGGAGGAGGAGGAGGAGGAGGACGACGACAGCTCCTCCGACGAGCCGCCGGCCAAGCGCCACTGCCCCTGGCCGGGGAATCTCAGTGATTTCGACAGCGACGACGACGACGACGACGAGGAGGACGAGGACAACGAAGGTCCTGCCGGCGGCCGCTACAGCAGCGACGACGAGCCCGCCGGGAGCAGCGCCGACAACGGCGATGATGGTGACGACGAGGGCAGCGACGGCCCGTAGATAGGACCCTTAGCATAGGATCAGTAGTAGTAGATGGGGCAATGTATCCCCTTAGTACTTCCTTTTGAGAGCAATCAGCTCTTCTATGTAAGAAATCTCGTTTATCAATGAAGAAATTCCCCAATTTGATTTTGCCGATTTCCTTTATGCAAATTTAGCCGATTTCCCCCCATACTGATTCCGCCAATCATCACTTAGCCAATGCTCAATGAGCCGATGGCAACGCATCGGTCTCTCATAATCCGTTCTTCACCTCTTTGACGTCGGAGTGATCGTGAACTTGGTCAATGCTCAAAAGCCGATGTTAACGTATCAATCCTTCACGATCTATCCTTCACCTTTTCGACCGATGACTTTGAGCTCTGGTGGACAATGAGGTAGACCAACGCCTTTAAGAGAGCCCCAGATCCGCTGCTGAAACGACTTGACGCCGAAGCCGATACCTCTGGATATTCAGATATTCAGTGATACTCTTCAAACCTGCCCAATCCCCTTGAAGAAGATTATGATGGAGGGCCAGCCGATGAAATCTCAATCGGCTTCTTAAGAACAGAATATCTACGCGATCGGTTGCCCCCGAGCCTCCATCAAGGCGAGAACAGCGATGGGCCAACCAAATGTGCCACCATCGGCTTCCAAGTCGTGATGCAGAGCCAGCCGATTTCAACAAAATCGGCTCCCCAGAGCAGAGAACCTTCAGGGTGAGCTGCCCCCCGAGCTTTTTCAGTCCATTTCTTGCGCCTTGCTGGTCAGATCGGCTCCTTTCCTTTGGCGGATTTGATGCAACCCATCCTTAACCTGATCTGCACGTCCATGCTGCTCTTGGCATTGGTCAGGGTCACTTGCAAAAAGAATCTGGAGGTTCTTGAAGAGAGGATCTGAGCCACCAAACCATTCCATTGAGGAGTTCTTCCAGTAGAGTCTCTCTTCGTGACCCACTTCCTGCTCCATTGAGCCTCTGCTTATAACAGTTGCACCTCTTAAGTCGATGGCCATGCATCGGCTTTCTATCCTTAAGTCGATGTCTGCGCATCGGCTGTGCTTAAAAAATTTAATTTTTTACGGCCGATTTATGTATCGGCCCCCATACTTCAATACCCATCATCAAAGAATATCTTGTGCTGCTGGGCATTTGAAAGACACTTCCACTTCTTATCCTCGTGTTTTATCCACCTAGGTGCCCCCCCGAGCCGATTCTTTCAAGTAATTGAGGGTATCGGCTCTTCAGGTATTCCCTGTTGGATCAAATGCTGAACCCAGGCAGAATATATGGTGAGGATAATTTTGGCCGATTGCCGGAATCGGCCTCCATGTTGTTTGCTCGATGAAGGTTTTGTAACGTTCCTCCATAGATCCTTGGGGCCGATATCCTGGATCGGCATCGCCACGTTCGTTCATCGATGTTGCTTTTGTTACACGGTCAGGCCGGTGGATAAAACCAACCTAACCCCGCCCTTTGTCACGTCGATGCTTTCTCGTGCCTTCTCAAAAATGACCGGCCGTGGGCAGCAGTCAAGTTGTGCCACAGGTGCTTCGTCTAATCCTGGAGCGCTAAACTCCGTTGGAAGGATGAAGACCATGTTTGTGCCAGCCGATGCCTCATCATCGGCTTTCTTTTGTCTGGGGCGCCACTCTTTCCTTTGTGGTCGACCTTCTTCGTCCAGGGTTCGCTGAATTCTAGCGGCCAGATCAGGCCGTGCCTTTCTCAACGTGTGCAGGTATAGCCTTTCATCTTCCTCCAACCCACGTAGACGCTGAACCCTTCGCTTTTGGGAACGGCTGAGCCCATCAGGGCACCACCTTGGCCGATGATACTTGTCTTCTTCTTCATCATCGTCCTCTAGTTCCTCGAGATCTTCCACCCGAGCGGACTCAGCATGCTTGTTCCGAGGCGGGAGAGGCCCTAGACATTTGAACACGGACATGTTAGCTGCACCCTTCTTCCTTTGTTTACATTCTGGGCAGTTGCCGATTGTAGGCAATCGGCTCATTCCTGAATCCCAGCAGTGTCTGAAGAAGGGGCAGTCCCAGTGCCTATCCTCGTCGTCTTGCTCCCCGACTTTTCCTTGGCGTGGCGCTCATACTGCTCCTCGTCGCGATCATGTCGGCGACGTCTCCTGTCGTCCCTAGCCAGACGATCTTTTTCATCATCGTCGTTGTATCGCCGGCGTTGGTCGTATTGACCCACATACTTGTTGAGGAGGTGATCAGAGAGAGGTCGCTGATATCTCACGTTCCTCACTTCTCCCTCTGTGATGTAGCGCTTGCCATCATGACGGAGCCGATCGCGTGGAGCGGCTTCCTCTGTGTCTTTGCTATGAGAGCAGCTGCCCTCATCTCCGTCCTTACCAGAGTGGTGCCCAGGTCCCACCATGTTGATATTGCACGAGAAATCTGGCTGGCACCCTCCATGGTAAGTATACTCCACCATGTTAACGGCGGGGAAGGGGTGTGTGTCGACCCTCATGGCGTACTGGTTGAAAATTAGCCGCCCTTGTTCTATCGCCATTTGGACCTGCTGAAGCCACACCCTGCAGTCGTTAGTGGCGTGGGTGAACATGTTATGCCACTTGCAGTATGGCTTTCCGTTCAGCTCCCGCACCGTGGGGATCTTGTGGCCTTCGGGTACCTTTAGCCGCTTCTCCTTGAGTAAGAGGTCGAAAATCTGCTCAGCTTTGGTCACGTCGAAGTCGAACCCTTTTGGAGGACCTTGTGGCTTAACCCACTTACAAGACACGGGGCTTGCCGCCCGAGTCCATTCAGCCACTGCTACCTCTTGATCTCCCGCAGCACCTTCATCCTCGTCTGCCTCAACCAGGACCACCGCACGTTTGAATTTGTCCCGGTAAACATCCGGGTGGCGCCGTTCATATGCCGACGGCTTTCGCACCATGTGCGCCAATGAAGGGTAATCTGCTTGGGAGGCCACGTCCTTGATCGATGATGAGAGACCCACCACCGCCAACTCGATCGCTTCTTTTTCACTTACGTGAACCGAATAGCATCGGTTCCTAACGGTCCCGAAGCGCTGGATGTATTCCGACACCGTTTCCCCGCGCTTCGTCGTACTTGTGCTAGATCGGCAATACCAGCCTCGGAAGCCTCCGAGTGATACCGTATGTGGAACTCGCTCTTCCAACCGCTTCCAAGTCCGGATTGAGTTCGGTGGCGGTGATGTGTACCACCCGAAAGCCGATTCTCGTGAGGGACCGTGCGAAGAACCTCACACGCAGCCTCGTCCGATGCCGAGATCGTGCCCAACCGTGCCAAATATCGGCTCACATGCTCGATGGAGCTGGAACCATCTAATCCACTAAACTTTGTGAAGTCAGGGAGCCGATATTTGGGTGGTAGCGGGATCAATTCGTACTCGTTGGGGTACGGCTTGGTATAGCCGATTGTCCTCCTTTTCGGCATCATGCCGAATTGGTCTTTCAGAATTGTACAAATCTGATCCGCGGTGATGGCCGAAGGTGTCGAACCCCGAAGATTCGCCGGGGTGGCATACTTAGCCAGCCATGCTTGCTTTTCCAGCTTCGAGCCAACCGCAGGAGCTGAGCTCCGGAGGTTTGTCGGGGTGGCATACTTAGCTAGCCACGTCTCGCTTCTCAATATCCGCTCCCGACGTTCCTCCCGCTGTTCCGTAAGTCCCCGCCGTTGCAGCCTGGTTCGAGACTGCCCGAGCCATCGCAGCCTGGTTCGTATGCGCACGTGTATCCGTGCGGGATCTCCTTGGGCGCCTCATGTAGGAATTGGTAGTCACTAGGGTCACCACCAATCTTGTAGACGACGTATGCCGATGAGTTCGGCACTTCGGTGCTGCCAACGCGAACGGCAGGTGGTGGACGGGACTCGGAGTGGCATCTCTCCTTGGTAAGTCCCCGCAGCCGGTCCCGACGGAGAGTACCGATGGCTCATGATTTCCTGGATCACGCGAAGAGCGACACGCTCCAAAGTGTTCACCAGGCTCTCGTAGTGGCGGTGCAGCCGAATGAGCCACCATGAAATTGATCTCCCGACGCAGCGACCTGGTGCGTTCTTCCGACGGGGAGGACAGGTCCACTCCATCGAGCGCGCCTTCAGGTGAGAACCCTTTCCACCCGATTCCATGTGAGCGGGTTCTCGTGAAAAGAGCCGATGAGGTCGGCTTCGAGGACCGCCTTGATCTCGTCATGCTTCTTCTTGAGCTCGTCGCCGGATCCTCGTACTTGACCGGAGTGCCTTCCGCCATCTCGGATGTAGATGGCGATGCGGTGGATGTCGAAGATCGTCCCACCGAGCGTGCCGTAATGTGTTGCGGTCGAAACCCACCGGCGGGCAGCGACGGGCAACACCGTAGAGCCGGGAATCTCCCGAGATCGCGGCTGGCCCCGGTCCCTCCGAGCGACGGCCCGCAAAGCCTTCTGCACACACGTCCGATGCTGTCGCAAGGGCGTGCCACCTGACCTATACCTGGTCAGGAAGATGTTGGATGATGCCTCGGTTAGTTTCCTGCATGGCATACACGTAAACGTTAAATACGAGCCTCGGTCGGCTCTCAGGTTGTCCTGTGAATCCACCCATGATGCGTACGAGGTGTACGATCAGATGGTGGTCCTGCTTGATCAAGATAAAGCTAAAGCGACCTACTACGATTTGGGGTTTTCACCGCACAATCGGAACATCCTACTCGTGATTGGGCCTCGCGCTCGCGTACGGTGATCGTAAGCCGATCCTAGACAGGGCCTAAAAACCAACACGAGGTTGATCCTCGGAACGTCCCGTCTAGGGCTAGCAAACGACACCCTACACGCCGCCGGATCCTCCAACCCTTTGTAAGGCCTAACAATGCAGATATTAAACTAATCCTTGAAGAACAAGGAGCAACCATAACGGATCGGATCTACTAAATAATGATCAAGCGGGTGCCGCCCTTACACCCGTGACGAGCGTAAGGGCGGCTAGATGTCTAAGGGTTGCACGACGATAGCATATGATACGAAGAACAATGCTAACCCTAAAAACACCTATGATAACTACGTTGCTCGCCATCAAAAAGGCTTCAGTACGAGCAACGCATGGAAGACGAATAAACGTAGTGCTGCCTAGATCGCAAGATGCGATCTAGGCAAGCATGGTGCTTACCCGGAAGAAACCCTCGAGACGGGGAGTTGGCGATGCGCCGAGATTGGTTTGTGGTGAACGTTGGTTGTTGTTTATTTCATAAACCCTAGATACATATTTATAGTCCGGGGTACTTTCTAATTCAGGCGTGCACCTAACCGTGCACGGATTAAACTCTAACTTCCAAATTAAGATGCGATCTACTATAATACAGATACACGGGCAATTTAGCCCAACTTCTTCGTATCAGGCCGCTTCAGAGATCCTCCACGCGTATATCCTTCAAGCCCATCTCACTTACGGCCCACTTCCTGATTTGGCCAAAATCTGGTGATAACAATTATATATACCTTATTTTTTGCGAACTATACATTATAGATGCAAACACTGATAAATAGTACGTATAATCATTTGAACGCTCACACAGACAACATACCTCTGTAAACATATTCGAAAGCGTAAGTCCAAGAAATTTCTCCGGCGAGTCTTTATATTGATGAAGCTGCGATAAACGTCTCCCTATATAAGAAACGTCATCTCTCACTGAACTAAATTTCGCGTTTTATGAGACACTAAAGTGTTAAACTTGAGGTTCGATTTTTGGTAGGCTGCGGGTGTCATTACCCTCCTAACCATCCAACGATGTATTCTCATGCATGTACTTCCACCGGTGAAGTCGGCTAGCACAGCAACGTCGCAACTTGAACCTCTGAATGTGATGGCACGATATGTATGTTCAGATATATCTAGGATAGTATTGTGTACTATTGTACACATGCGGTATGCGGAGGGTAGGGTGGTTGCGACGCCACTTTCGCCTGCCTGGCTGTTCACTTTGGTGCTAGCTTCTCTCGGTGCGACATGCATGCATGGTATTATTGCAAAGGCGCCCGTCAATCCGTGTACGAATGGAGCAGGGCCAACGCCGACGCCATGGGGGCTTAAGAAAAGGGCGAGCTTACGTCGGGTACAGTATGTAGAGCCATAGAGGTTTGACGCACGCTGGCGCGGTCGCTGGGTCACGGGCTCGATCGCGGGCGAGCACAATAATGCGGCGCCCCTTGTCTTGTCCGATCGCGGCGAGAGCTAGTGACCGGCGACATGTGCACACGCTCCCGGGTCCCCCGGCCGGTGAGCAGTCCGTTCGGTCGGCAGCGCTCAAATATGCGCGACGCAGGAGCGGTTGGTTGCCTCGCAGGCACGGGATGCATTTGCCACCGCGTTTTTGTTCCATGCCAACTGCGAGTACGTCCCTCCGCAACTCGCACACGCTCGACTGCACAGGCGCACAGCCATCCAACAATTTATGACATAGGTTTTGCTGAGTACAAATGATGATAACCTAGCTAAAAGAAACTACGATAAGAGTAAGAAATGTTGTTTCCACGTACAACTCTCGGAGGAAACCGTGGGACATTTATTTCTTTCGTGCCTTTCCGCTCATCTGGTTTCACTAATTCTCCACTTGCCCTCTACTATTCCTCCACCAATCAACATAACCAATACGTTTGGAAATTGGTTTGATAGTACTCGATCATTTCAAAATAAAAAAGACAAGATCCGCATAGGTGTTTTTTGTTTTATGTTGGTCAATGTGAAATTGCAGGAATGAAATCGTGTTTAACAAGACTGGAACTTCTACTTATTTGCAGGTTTTTCACTTGGCTCTTAGTTGGATTGAGCTACGGTGAAGGATCAACGGGAGTTTATGTTTACGGATGCAACCGGCTGCTGATGGTTGATCAAGATTTCTTCAACCATGCTCGTTGGTGACTTTCTAGTAGGATTCTAGATGCATGTGTGCTTTATGGTTTTCTGTTGCTTGATTTTCACATCCATCCTATGTGGTCCTTGACATGTAAACTTTATGAAGTATAAACCGTGCGATAAAAAGTCACATACATCGACCGATGCAGAGGCCAGAGTCATACTCCCTTTTCAGAAAAGAAAAAAAAAAGCAAAAGCATTGCCCACCGTGAGATTCATATCCTTGTATTCCAACAATACTTAGGGTGTGATTGGTTGGATGGGCCTCTTTTGGGGCTCCCGGTGCACGTCCCTGCGAGGCATGGCCGGGGAAAAACAGCCCAAAAGCCATGTTGTTCCATTCATTTGGTTGCCCACACGGGAATTGACTACATTATTAGCCAATTTTGACCCTTTTGTTTGGTTAGCTACAAACATGGTTTTCCGAGAGATAGGTGCAAATAGAGGGCGTTTGGTTACCCATGTGAGTAGGTGTAGGGTTACCCCTTTTAAAGTTTGGTGAGATTGCCATTACATCTGATCATACACACAAGGAAGAAGGTCTTAGAGCTAGGGATCGGAAGAAGAGATGATACACGATCACCTACAACAGGAGATGATGATGAAACCTCTTACCCTAGTTTTCTCGGCCTGGTGAGGCATTGCTTGAACATACATTGCTTGAATAGACATACCTTGAGCAGGCATTCCTTGAAGAGCCATACCTTGAGCTTCTCCTCCTCTCCAATTTTGTAGCTTCTATCGTTGTTGTTGGAGAAACCATTGACTTTTTTTTTTGAACAGAAACCATTGACTTGATCTTGACAGATCCTCCAAGAACTGTAGACTCTTGGGTGCCTCCCACTGTACACCACGTATCACTAACATGGAACAAAAATAACAAGTTAAGTACACCATAGCATGACAAGTTCACAAGTTTATCCTAGCATGACAAGTTCACAAGCTCATCAACTTAGGGGAGCATGCATGCTCATTACCAAAAGTAAATCACAAGTTCATCCTATGGTGTTAACCTACCACCACATCAAAAGTGGTTGAGTTCACCATCACATGAGGGGTTAGTATATATCACTTCATCAAAATATACAAACCATAAGAAGTAGGGATTTCTATTTTCGTGCCCCTGGTTCGTTAGTTGTACTCAGTTTTCCCCAGCCTCTTAACTTTTCCTCAGTTTTCCCCTCCCTCTAGTTTGAAACCCCTCGCAGAGGCTCGGACGGGAGGGTTGCCGTCTGGTCAGAGGCCTTCCGTTACCGGTGACGGCTAGGGAGCCGCGGTGGTTTTGACTTGACCGTTGCTTTCGAAATGTGTTGACTATTGACCGGAAGAGCCGACCCAAAGCTTTCCCCTCCGCCCGAGACTGGAGGAGCTCACACACCGCCCCTCCGCCGCCACGCCATCCTTCCCACCTACCTTATGGCGTCGTCCGCCGCCGAGCCGGCCCCGCCCCCACCACCACCCCCGGGCTCCGCATCCACCAGATCTGGATCTACCCCTTTCCTCTTTGTAATTTCGTCTGGTGCGCCGACTATTCCCGCCAGCCGTGGAGAAGATTGGGAATCGGAGGGATCTAATGCATGGATTCCATCTGGGTAAGCATCGTCTGCCTATGTGAATTAACAGTAGGCAGTTTTTGAGCGCCAATCGTTGTTGCTCAACTAACTGCGTTGCTTTTCGAATAGGATGGATCCAGCCGCTGGCTTTTCGGCTGGTGGTTAGGCTGAATTCTAGCTTTACGCGTGATTCTAAACGTCGTAAGACCGGGTTTTACTTCCTGCGGTGGTTGCAACCACCATCTCGTTAAGAGATTTCAAAGCTAACATCTACGATAAGTACACCTGGAGCTCTTTCGATGTAGTTCATTTCGAATATTTCAATACCCCGGAGGGAAGATTTGTTCCACTAATTTCCGAAGACGATCTGGGAATTCTTTTTTGGTTTGAATGCTTCTTGCCGGTTCGGTAAAATTCGTATCCATGTGGACAGGGGCCAGGCATCATCTGGTGCTGGGGCATCATCAGGTGGTCGGGCATCATGTCTCTCTACTGCTGCTGCCTCTGCTAATAGTGTGCGCCGTGGCGCTCCTTGTAGGTCCACAACAGCACAATCTGTCCCCAATGCTAGTGGTAGCCAGATCGTTCGTACGGTCGATGTGGAGGACGATGCAGACATTGAGGATCAGTCTCCTCAAGATGATGAGGATGAGTTGATGTTTCCTGAATTGGTAGATCGATGCAGAAGTGTGCAATGGAGGATCAATACATGGAAGATATTGCTTTTGGTGCCAGCATTTGATGACACCGATGATGAAGAGAAGAATGAGAATGATGACAGACCTCGTTTTAGCCGATTACGAAGGTGAAGACTTGCCAACAATTGAGTGGAACAGGGAGAATCCCCGACTTGTAGAAGGTACCGTGTTTCAAACGATGATGGACTGCCGTAATGCAATTACTACATATCACATTCTCACTAAGAATAATTTTGAGGTTATTAAAAGTGAGCCAGGTAGGTTCACAATTAAATGCCCATACCTAAGGTGTAAGTTTAGGCTGCATGCATCCACAATGCGCAGAAGCATCTTGGTTCAGGTACTACGCCAACCAGTTGTGTATTTAGATCACGGTGTAAAATTTGTTATCTATTACTGACATCTCTTATCATTATGTTTCAGATAAAGAAGAATAAGGAGATCCATAGGTGTCCACCTCTAGGGGAGAGCCGTAGCTGAAAACAAAGCTAGCGAAGACTAGGTGGTTGGCGGATATAATCCTAGATTGGCTGAGAGAAAATCCTTCACTTGGTCCAATAGCACTCGTAAAAAGGTGGTTGAGAAGTATAAAATGGAAGTACCTTACATGAGGATGTTCTATGCAAAGGAAATGGCTCTTGACAAGATCAATGGTCCATGGAATGAAAGCTTTCAGTTGCTTTACACTTTCAAAGCTGAAGTGGAGATGGCTAGTCCGAGCGAGTGTTGTAGCGATAGACAAGCATACAGCTTCCTACAAATTGAAAAGCGGGAAGGTAATGCACAAGGAATGTTTTAGAAGGGCTTTTGTTTGTTTCAAAGCTTGCTCGGAAAGGCTTTTTGGACGGTTGCGGGCCTTATTTGGCCGTGGATGCATCAGCTCTTCATGGCAGGTTTAAAGGACAGACTAGTTGCTGCTATCGCTAGCTTGATGGACATAATTGGATGTTCCCTGTTGCTTATGGGGTTCTGGAGGTTGAGTCACAGGAAAGTTGGACTTGGTTTCTGCAGAATTTGCGCGACCTTATAGGTCATCCACCAGGACTTGTTATCCACACAGACGCTTGCAAAGGTTTGGAGACTGCGGTAGAAGCAGTATTCCATGGAGTGGAGCATAGGGAATGTATGCGACACTTGGTACGAATTTTACAAAGAAATTCAAGGGTAAAGTTTTTACCGACAACCTATGGCCAGCTTCATACACATGCAGCTCTAGGAAGCATCTCGTTTCATTTGGATGTGTTGTATAAACAAAAACCCGGGGTGAAGGAGTACTTGGATGAACATCATGGTAGGGTGTGGTCAAGAAGCCAATTCAATGAAATTTGCAAGGTAGGCTATGTAACAAGTAACCTTTCGGAGAGTTTCAATTCAAAGGTCAAGTCATTGAAAGGGCTTATGTTGTGGCAAATATTTGATAAGATTAGGCAGATGATCATGATAAAGATCGATCTGCGTCAAAGAATTGCATCCACAAATTATGTTGGCCATCTCATGCTCCCATCTTTGATTAAGTCTTTGCATGACAGGGCAAAACAATTGAGGATGCAATGCGTCAGAAAAGGAATGGAGGCCGAGGTAACCTACACTGACAAACAAAACAGGCAGTGGAGGTATCCAGTGAGTTTGGTTGATAGGACATGCCATTGTAGGGGATGGCAGATCCGTGGGATACCCTGCATACACGCATTGTTTTTCATGAGTTGTAAGGGTATTTTACCCTTATCCATTATTTTGGTAACAATGACACCGTGCTAGAGTATTTGGCCTAATATGTTTATAAGGATAATCTCAGGTATTAGGCAATGAGGCATAAATGGTGTATCAAAGGAACAAGAAGGCTAAAGGAGACCCCCCACTTCAACAACAATCGAAAAGGGGTCTACAGCAGAAATCCGGTCTGCAGCCCGGTCCAACCGGGCCAGCAACCGGCCTGTCCGGCGCACAGCTCGGTCAACCGGTCGCCAACCGGGGCAGTCCGGCGCACGACCCGGTCGACCGGCCGCCAACCGGGCTCCACACGAGAACACAGCAAATCCGGTTGCCGACCGGTCAACCGGCCTACAGACCGGCGAGTCCGGCGCACGGCCCGGTCGACCGGTCGCCAACCGGGCGCCAACCGGCCGCCAACCGGAGGAGCTCCTGGACCAGCAAAGGGCGTCCGGTCGCTGGTCCGGTCTGACCGGCCTCACCACCGGGCTGTCCGGTTTGTGGCCCGGTCAACCGGGTTTCTCGAGGAAAAAGCTGAGGTGGCAAGTGACCAACGGCCATATTTCGAAGAACACTATAAATAGGCCTTCTCCTACCTCTGAACAGTTAGGCACTACACTACAAGCTGTTCTTGAGCTCTCTCTCTCTTACTCCATTGCTAGAAACACCAAAAGCCTCAGATCTACCTCTTCCTCCACCCAAACTCAAATCCCTCAGGGGAAACGTTAGAGGAGGACCCGATCTACTGTTCTACCAAGCCAAATCTCATTCCCCCTTGTATTCATCGAGAAGCTTGCTTTCTAGGGTTCCTTGGAAATCCTAGGTGGGCAAGAGGAGTCCGGAAGCATCCGGGCTGTGGATTTGCTCCGAGCAAGATTGTGAAGGTTTGGAGGCTACCTCAAAGTCTACCACAAGTGAGTGAGCTATTCCTTCGTGGGATAGGCTCCGGAGAATAGGGTGAGCCTTCGTGGCGTGGGGAATCCTTCGTGGGACCTCCACCCCTCCAAACGTGACGTACCTTGTTGCAAAGCAAGGGAACACGGGAATACATCCTCGTCTCCGTGCTATCGGTTATCTCTAACCGAACTCCTTACTTGTGATTTAACTGCCTGTGAGAGCCTTCGTGCTCGAGTTAGTTGTATCCTCATATAGGTTGCTTCACCTAGTTTGCATTAGGCTCATCTTTATATTCCGCAAAGCCTAATATTGCAAAGAAAGAATTAAAAGTTGTAGAAACCTATTCACCCCCCCCTCTAGGTTTACCATCTCTATACTTTCAATTGGTATCAGAGCCTGGACTCTTATTAAGGGCTTCACCGCCTTAAGAGTGAGATGGATAAACTCTTCAAGGGTCTAGATGACGACTCTAACCTTTCGGTTAAAGAGATGAAATCTAGACTCTTGGCATATGATGCCGAGAAGAAGAAAAAGGAGGATGAGCTACAAAACCAAATGACGAAATGTCCGCCATGCTTAAGAAATTAACTAGTGGACCTCCTCCTAGTGCGGCTTCGGCCTCTCTAGAGAGTTTCCATGAAGTTAATCATAACTATCCCAAAAACACTTCACCCATGCCTCATATAAACCATAGTGGGAATGTTCCCCATTTTGATGGAACTCACTTTCCTTTTTGGAAATCTTCTATGGAATCTCATATTCGCAGCTGCAGTGTGGAGTTATGGGAGATCATTGTTCATGGATACCGGGAGCCACAAGATCCCATTCGGTTGACCTCCACCGAGTTCTACAACCGTCAACTCAATGCCTCCGCACGTGACAAGATTAGAAGTGGCATCAACCGCAAGCTTCTTGATCAAGTCAATGACATCGACTCCGCTAAAGAGTTGTGGGATCGGATCGTAGTACTCCAAGAGGGAACCGATTTGATCTAATCAGCTCTTTATGAGACCGCAAAGCAAGAGGCTCACTAGTTCATGATTCGAGATGGAGAATCCGTGTCCGATGCCTACGCTAGGCTTGGTGCTCTTAGAGTAAGAGTCAAGGGACTTGGTGTTGAGAAGTACAATGATGGCTTCGAGATGAATGAAGCATTCATAAAGTCCAAGGTCATTGCTATGATTGCCGTCAAGCAACAAGACACCAACCTTTCACTCAACTTGCAAATCATGACCAAGAGTGCCGATCTCAACTCCGATGATCTCGTCTCCTATGTGGCCGCCAATGAAAACATGGCCAAAGCGGGAAAGAGGCTCATGGCAATGAACCGTGTTGATGAAGCCTCACACAACCATGAAGCGCCACACAACCTTGCTCTCAAAGCTAGGGCCGATCATGGAAGCAATGAAGACTATGAAATTGAAGAAGAAGAAGAGATGACTTCAACTAGTGACATTGCTACCGACTTTGCTTTCTTTACCAAGAAATACAAGGCAAAGTTCCCAATGCTCCTCAATGACAAGAAGAAGAAAAGAACTTGCTACAATTGTGATGAAGATAGCCACTTTGCAAATGAGTGCCCTTATGAAAAAAGGGTAGACAAGCCAAGATTCATCAAAGGGGTCAAGCCAAGATTGAAGCCAAACCCAATCAACGATCGATTCAAGAAGAACAAGGGAAGAGCCTTTGTTGGGGCCGAGTACTTGTCCGATGATGAAGAGGAAGATGAGGAGAAGGAGGCCGGGGTGGCCGGCTTGGCTTTCTCCAAGCCCGGGTCACTCTTTACATATGATTACTCCAAGGACTACTCCACGGAGAATGATGTTGGTTCTTCCTTCATGGCAAGAACAACTCAATATGATGACTCCGATGACTCTCCCTCCTCTACAATCGTTGGCTCTTGTCTTATGGCAAGGGAAACCAAGGTAATGGAACCTCCACCTTCCCTATCTAGTGTTCTTGATGATGAAAACGAAAATCAAGAAGAATTAATTGTGCTTAAGGAACTCTATGATGTTAGATGCACCCTTCATGGTGAAGCTCTTGTCAAGTTTGATTTCTTGATGGACTCACTCAAGGAAAAGGATGAGTCCATTGAGGAATTAGAATATCATTTAAATGAGAAGGAACGGAGATTCAATCTCCTAAGACAAGAGCTAAAAACCGAAAGGTGCATATCTCAAGGTCTTAAGCAACAAATTGAAACTTATGAACTTGATAAAGTTAAGGACCTAGAAACTATTGATAGGGCTCAATCTTTGACTCAAGTGCTCCATACCTCAAAGGAGGAACTTGAAGTTGCTCATGCTTCTCTCAATAGGGATCTTGACCACCTTGAAAGAGCTAACAAGCTTGTAAAGGATGAGCTCAAGAAACTTGGAGAGAACCATGACCTACTCCAAGAAACCTACACAAAAGCACTTGAATCAATGAAGGATCCCATTGTTGTTGAAAAGCATGCTAGTTCTCCTACATATTTTACTAGTGAGCATGCTAAGCTTGTTGAGGAACATGTTCGTTTACAAGAGGAACTCTCTTTGCATGTTGAGACCAATGCATATCTTGAATCCTTGGTGACTAAATATGGTCTCGACTATCATCCTAATGAATCCTCTTGTGAGCATGCATCTATTCTTGAGGAAAATGTTAGGTTAACAAAGGAACTTGCGAAGTTCACCACCGCCAAGAACAAGATGGGATTGGATGACCTCTTGAGTAAGCAAAGGTCAAACAATCAAAAGTTTGGACTTGGATATGTTCCCAAGTCTCACAAGAAGAAGAACTACAACAAGGAGAAACCCGCTCAAGATAAGAACAAGAAGGTTACTAATAATGGCAAAGCCTCAAAGGGCAAAGCCACTAGTGGTGACCGCACGGGGCCAAACGATCACTATGCATTATTTGTTGATTATTATGGTGATGTCTATGCTAACTATGTTGGCCCTCCTAATGGCTATGCTTATAGAGAGTACTCAATTTGGGTACCAAAAGATATTGTTTCCATTGCAAAGGAACCCATTAATCGATGGGTTCCTAAATCCTCTACTTGATTTTGTAGGGGTATTCCTCCGGTGGTCCAAAATGGGTGTTTGATAGTGGATGCATGATACGTCTCCAACGTATCGATAATTTCTTGTGTTCCATGCCACATTATTGATGTTATCTACATGTTTTATGCACACTTTATGTCATATTCGTGCATTTTCTGGAACTAACCTATTAACAAGATGCCGAAGTGCCGGTTCCTGTTTTCTGCTGTTTTTGGTTTCGAAATCCTAGTAACGAAATATTCTCGGAATCGGACGAAATCAACGCCAAAGTTCCTATTTTCATCGGAAGCATCCAGAACACCGGGAAGGACCGGAGGGGGCCACGGGGCCACCAAACCCTAGGCTGGCGCGGCCGGAGGGGGGCCGCGCCGCCCTATGGTGTGGCCCCACTGTCAGCCCTCTCGCGCCGCCTCTTCGCCTATATAAAGCCCCTGGATCGGAAAACCCGATACGAATTGACGAAACCCACGAAACCTGCCGGAGCCGCCGCCATCGCGAAGCCAAGATGCGGGGGACGGGATCTCTGTTCCGGCACCCTGCCGGAGCGGGGAAGTGCCCCCGGAAGGCTTCTCCATCGACACCGCTGCCATCTCCACCGCCATCTTCATCACCGCTGCTGCTCCCATGAGGAGGGAGTAGTTCTCCATCGAGGCTCGGGGCTGTACCGGTAGCTATGTGGTTCATCTCTCTCCTATGTAGTTCAATACAATAATCTCATGAGCTGCCTTACATGATTGAGATTCATATGATGATGCTTGTAATCTAGATGTCATTATGCTAGTCAAGTGGGTTTTACTTATGTGATCTCCGGAGACTCCTCGTCCCACGTGTGTAAAGGTGACAGTGTGTGCACCGTGTGGGTCTCTTAGGCTAGATTTCACGGAATACTTATTCACTGTTGAATGGCATAGTGAGGTGCTTATTTATATCTCTTTATGATTGCAGCATGTTGTATCACAATTTATCCATGTGCTACTCTAGTGATTTGTTATTAAAGTAGTTTATTCCTCCTGCATGTGTGCAAAGGTGACAGTGCGTGCACCGTGTTAGTACTTGGTTTATGCTATGATCATGATCTCTTGTAGATTATGGAGTTAACTATTGCTATGATAATATTGATGTGATCTATTCCTCCTACATATGCATGAAGGTGACGAGTGTGCATGCTATGCTAGTACTTGGTTTAGTAGCGTTGATCTATCTTACACTCGAAGGTTACTTAAACATGAGCATTATTGTGGAGCTTGTTAACTCCGGCATTGAGGTTCGTGTAATCCTACGCAATGTGTTCATCATCCAACAAAAGTGTAGAGTATGCATTTATCTCGTTCGTTATGTGATCAATGTTGAGAGTGTCCACTAGTGAAAGTGTAATCCCTAGGCCTTGTTCCTAAATACTGCTGAGTTACTACTGCTTGTTTACTACTGCTGCGTTACTACTGCTGAGTTACTACTGCTTGTTTCTTGTTTCTATTGCGTTACTATCGCCGCAATACCACCACCATCAACTACACGCCAAGCACTTTTACGGCACCGTTGCTACTGCTCATACTTATTTATACCACCTGTATTTCACTATCTCTTCGCCGAACTAGTGCACCTATTTGGTGTGTTGGGGACACAAGAGACTTCTTGCTTTGTGGTTGCAGGGTTGCATGAGAGGGATATCTTTGACCTCTTCCTCCCCGAGTTCGATAAACCTTGGGTATCCACTTAAGGGAAACTTGCTCGCTGTTCTACAAACCTCTGCTCTTGGAGGCCCAACACTGTCTACAGGAAAGGAGGGGGAACGTAGACATCAAGCACTTTTCTGGCGCCGTTGCCGGGGAGGAAAGGTAAAAGGCACTCATACTACGGTCCCAGGTAAAGTATTTTTCTGTTGCCGTCGTCTGTGTGCTCGAAGCTATTTCCTTTAGATCCTGCAGTTGCATCTTGTTGTTTCTTGTTTACACTAGTTTG
>NC_061514.1:98711705-98735489 GCF_022539505.1 Lolium rigidum | reverse complement strand
CGATAGTGGAGGGCCTTTCGGGCCTGCTAAAACCTAGAAATCAGTCATCGAACTTAACTGGAATTAATGTCGCTCCATCGGCCACGGTGACGAGTCACTTGCTCTTTTCAGATAACAACCTGCTGTTTTTGAAAGCGAATTGGAACAGTGCACATGAGGTGAAGAATGTACTTCGCATGTAATGTGATGCTTCTGGACAACAAGTAAACATGGACAAGTCATCAATTCACTTGGTGAAAGGATGTTAAAGCAATACAAGAGAAGACATATTGGATGTGTTATCGGTCCATAATGTCTCGTTGAATGAGAAATATTTGGGTATGCCATCATATGTTGGAAATTATGTCTCTTAATTACCTTAGGCACCGTGTTTGGAAGAGGGTCCAAGGGTGGATCGAACTATTATTATCAACTACAGGCAAAGAAATACTGATTAAAATTGTTTTTCTAGGCAATAATGACCTACTCCATGTCAAGCTTCAGGCTACCGAGGGGTTTGTGTCAACACCTCAATAGCCTACTGCGGAATTTTGTGTGGGGCAGTAGGGAGGAGAATGAAAGACATGTTGGGTTTCATGGGAGGACATGACGAAGCTGAAGTATTTTGGAGGGCTAGGATTCCGGGACTTCCAATTATTCAACCTTGACCTCCTAGCTCATCGGGCGTGGAGAATCATCAAGGATGCTAACTCTCTGAATGCACGAATCCTCAAGGCGGTATATTTTCCAAATAATTACTTCCTCGATGCTGAGGTTGACACGTCGCCATCCCGGATATGGTGAGCAATTCTATATGGGAAAGATGTTTGAAGCAAGGACTCATCTGTCCAATAGGCATGAGTGAGGATACCATTTGGCACAACAATATGGGCTACCAAGGGACTGACTGTTTTGACATGTGGTATACACACATGATGAAGTCCACCACAACTGGTTTCTGAGTTGTTTGACCCGTTCACTGCATCTTGGGACAAACGAAAGTTGGAAAGGTGCTTCTTGTCGATGGATGTGGAGCTTATTATGAGTATTCCTTTCAGCACACGACAACAACATGACTTTTGGGCACGGCATTATTATTGGAGATATGCTCGAGAGGAAATAATAAAGTGGTTATTGTTATATCTTAGTGTTCATGATAAATGTTTACATCCCATGCTATAATTGTATTAACAGGAAATATTAATACTTGTGTGTTTTGTAAACATAAAAGAGTCCCTAGTAAGCCTCTTGTTAAGCTAGCTTGTTGATTAATAGATGATCATAGTTTCATGATCATGAACATTGAATGTTATTAATAACAAGATCATATCATCAGGAGAATGATGTGGTAGACACACACCCATAGTAAGCATAGCATATGATCATGCCATTAAGTTCGTTTTGCTACAAGCTTTAAGATACATAGTAACACAATTCCTTCGACCATGAGATCATGTTAATCACCTGCACCGGATGGATGCATTGATGACATCAAACACCACTTCGTAATTGGGTGGTTATAAAGGTGGTGTTAAGTATTCGGAAAGTATGAGTTGAAGCAAATGGATCAAGAGTGGGATTTGTCCATCTAAATGACGGATAGATATACTCTGGGGCCTCTCGGTGGAATGTCATCCAATTAGCTTGCAAGCATGTGACTGCGTCACAAGGGATGTTGTAGGGATTCGTAGCATAGAAAACAAAAAAATTCCTACCGCGAGAACGCAATCCAAGCCAAGATGCAATCTAGAAGATGGGAGCAACGAGGGGATGAACGAGACTAACCCTTGAAGATTTCCAAAGCCTACAAGAGGAGGCTCTCGTTGTCGCGGTAGACGATCACTTGCCGCTTTCAAAAGCGCGTAGAAGATCTTGACGGTGCCACAATCGGGCAGCACCTCCGTACTCGGTCACACGTTCCGTGTTGATGAAGACGACGTCCTTCTCCCCGTTCCAGCGGGCAGCGGAAGTAGTAGATCCTCCTTGGAATCCCGGCAGCACGACGGCGTGGTGGCGGTGGTGATGGAGAACTCCGGCAGGGCTTCGCCTATGCGCTGCGGGAGTTTGTATGTGGAGGAGGGGAGGCTAGGGTTTGGGGAGAGGGGGCTATGGGCGCCGGCCTCAAGGGTGCAGGGGTGGTGCGGCCAAGCCATGGCTGCCCTTCTCCCTCTCCTCCTCATTATATAGGTGGAACCCCAAGGGTTTGCCCAAAGTCTTCGAATAAGACCCCAACGTAAAAACCGCCTTATGGATCTGAAACCTAGAGGGACAGGGACTCTCCCTTCCCTCTTTTCTTGGCTCGGCCAAGGAGGTGGAATCCATAATGGACTCCACCCTACCACTTGGTTGGCTGGTTAGGGTTTGTGGAGTCCCTCCGGGACTCCTCCTTCCATAGTGATTTATTCCGGATAATTCTAGAAACCACCTTCCATAAATTCATCGGATCATTTCCAAACTTGGAAAGTGACTTCCTATATATGAATCTTATTCTCCGGACCATTCCGAACTCCTCGTGATGTCCTGGATCCCATCCGAGACTCCGAACAAAACTTCGAACTCCATTCCATATTCCATATCTACTTAAACGACATCAAACCTTAAGTGTGTCACCCTACGGTTCGCGAACTATGTAGACATGGTTGAGACTTCTCTCCGACCAATAACCAATAGCGGGATCTAGAGATCCATAATGGCTCCCACATATTCAACGATGACTTTAGTGATCGACTGAACCATTTACATACGATACCGATTCCCTTTGTCACGCGATATTTTACTTGTCCGAGGTTTGATCATCGGTATCTCTATACCTCGTTCAACCTCGTCTCATGACAAGTACTCTTTACTCGTACCGTGGTATGTGGTCTCTTATGAACCATTCATATGCTTGCAAGCTATTAGACGACATTCCACCGAGAGGGCCCAGAGTATATCTATCCGTCATTGGGATGGACAAATCCCACTGTTGATCCATATGCCTCAACTCATACTTTCCGGATACTTAATCCCACCTTTATAACCACCCATTTACGCAGTTGGCGTTTGATGTAATCAAAGTACCTTTCCGATATAAGTGATTTACATGATCTCATGGTCAAAAGGACTAGGTAACTATGTATCGAAAGCTTATAGCAAATAACTTAATGACGTGATCTTATGCTACGCTTAATTGGGTGTGTCCATTACATCATTCATATAATGACATAACCTTGTTATTAATAACATCCAATGTTCATGATCACGAAACCGTGATCATCTATTAATCAACAAGCTAGTTATACAAGAGGCTTACTAGGGACGCCTTGTTGTTCACATAACACACATGTATCAATGTTTTGGTTAATACAATTATAGCATGGTATGTAAACATTATCATAAACACAAAGATATATTATAATAACCATTTTATTATTGCCTCTTGGGCATATCTCCAATAGTCTCCCACTTGCACTAGAGTCAATAATCTAGTTTACATATGTAAAGATATAACACCTTGGCCTTCCGGTGCTTTATCATGTTTTGCTCACGGGAGAGGTTTTAGTCAACTGGATCCGACACGCTCGAAACGTATGTATTTTGCAATTCATTTGCGTCTCAACGCATCACTTATTTTCCAAATGAGTCGGCATTATTCTTATATGTTCAGTCCTTCTGGTGGAACCTTAATTCCGCGGTCTGAAATATGTCACTAATATTGTCATACACAATATAGTTTCAAAGTTCTGACACTATCGGAACTACACCAAGTTCTCAAAGAACCTCTTAACTTAACATCCTCAGTCATTGTCAAAACAATGACATACTCTGCCTTTGTTTGTAGAATCCGTCACAATATAGACAACTTCTTAGCTCATTGTGCTACCTTTTAATCAACACTTAGCCTAATTGAGATTTGAAATTCATTTTTATATGTGACCAAACTAATATCGGTGCAACAACTTACAGCGATTTGTTTGCCATTTTTCCATACAAAAATATATATATATCCTTGGTTCTTCTTAAGTACTCAAGAATATTCTTACTGTTTTTCAATGATTATCATATGAATCATTCCGGTACATGCTCATAACATTTTTAGAGCACAAGACATCTGATTGTGTACATTTTATTCGTGATCTATAATCACTCATGTGTTTTTACTCATTGAGTGTCAGACACACTCAAGTCTTGTTAAACTTTCACATGACAAGAACATTTTCTTAATATTTCTATATTGAACTACTTCAATATCCATTCTATGTACTTTGGCTTAAACTTTATTATGTGTTTCAATCTATCTTCATAGATCTTGACACTAAATTTGTTTCGATCCATATCCTTTCATTGAAGTTAATTTCTCAATGAAACCTTTTTAATCAAGTATATAATTACATCATTTATAACCAACTATATGTCATCTACATAAAGTATTATAAATATGTCTCAGCGCTCCCACTTAATTTCTTGCAAATGCAAGCCTCTTCATCGTCTACGATGAAATTAAAAACTCTTTGACTATTTCATCTCGGTGAAGATTCCAACTCCGTGATACTCACTTCATCCAATTGAAGTTTGTATACCTATCTAGTATTCCACGGACCAGCAAAACTCTTGGTTGTATCTTGTATACACCTTTACTACACACTTCTGTTAAGTAATGTATTTTGCCATCCTACTAGCATATCTCATAAAAGAAATATGTAGTGATTACTAGAATAATCCACATAGACTATAAGCATTGCAACGGAAGATCTAATCTTATCGTAGTCAACTCTTTGAACTTTGTCGTAAACAACTTTTCGACAAGTCGAGTTTCTTCAAGGATATTTCATCCAAGTCCATCAGTTTTATAGATCCATTTACTTTCAAAAAGTATTCATCTATCTTGGATTTCATGGCGTATAGCCATTTTAACGGAGTCGTGGCCCATCATAACTTCTTTGTTTGTAGTTGGTTTATCATTGTTCAAAATCAATCCTTTGTCCACAAATCATTTATTTGATCACAAAGTAAACCATACCTAAAAGGTTCAATATGTACTTCGATCTCCATGGCTAAAAACACTTTGTAGTCATGGGAGCCATGATTGTCGTGGCCGCTTCCGGAACTAATTCCGATGCTGCGCTACTCTGATCATTATGCTCAGGTTCATAAACCTTATCAAATTTTATTGTCCTCCCACTCAAAAACTTCGCTAGAAAACAATTTCTTGGAAATAAGCAAGTAACATTAACAAACACTTTTGTCTTTTACTTCATAGTGGAAAGAATTCCCTATCAATTCTTTGGGATAACTGATACGTCTCCAACGTATCCATAATTTCTGTTGTTCCATGCTTGTTTTATGACAATACTTACATGTTTTGCTTGCACTTTATGATGATTTCATGCATTTTCCGGAACTAACCTATTAACAAGATGCCACAGTGCCGGTTCCTGTTTTCCGCCGTTTTTGGTTCCGGAAAGGCTGTTCGGGCAATATTCTCGGAATTCGACGAAACGAAGACCAAACCTCCTATTTTTCCCGGAAGCGTCCGGAACACCGAAGAAGAGTCGGAGAGGGGCCGGAGGGCCACCACACCATAGGGCGGCGCGGCTCGGCCCGGGCCCGCGCCGGCTCGTGGTGTGGCGCCCCGTGTGCCCCCTGCGCCGCCTCTTCGCCTATAAAATCCCTTTCGACCTAAAAACACCGTAACTCTTGACGAAACTCCGGAAAGACTCCGGGGCGCCGCCACCATCGCGAAACTCCAATTCGGGGGACGAAGTCTCGTCCCGGCACCTCGCGGGACGGGGAAGTGCCCCGGAAGCCATCTCCATCAACGCCATCGCCTCCATCATGCTCCGTGAGTAGTTCCCCCATGGACTACGGGTTCTAGCTGTAGCTAGTTGGTATCATCTCTCCCATGTACTTCAATACAATGATCTCATGAGCTGCCTTACATGATTGAGATTCATCTCGATGTAATTGGTGTTGTGTTTGTCGGGATCCGATGGATTGTTACGTTATGATTGTCTATCTACAAAGTTTATGAAGTTATTGTTGCTGCAATCTTGTTGTGTTTAATGCTTGTCACTAGGGCCCGAGTGGCATGATCTTAGATTTGAGCTCTATACTTATTGCTTAGATTGTATCTACAAGTTGTATGCACATGTCGCTGTCCGGAACAAATGGCCCCGAAGTGACAGAAATCGGGACAACCGGAGGGGATGGTAGTGATGTGAGGATCACATGTTTTCACGGAGTGTGAATGCTTTGCTCCGGTGCTCTATTAAAAGGAGTACCTTAATATCCAGTAGATTCCCTAGAGGCCCGGCTGCCACCGGCTGGTAGGACAAAAGATGTTGTGCAAGTTTCTCATTGCGAGCACGTACGACTATTATTGGAAAACATGCCTACATGATTAATGATCTTGATATTATGTCTTAATGCTATTTCAATCCTATCAATTGCCCGACTGTAATTTGTTCACCCAACACTTGTTATTGGAGAGTTGCCACTAGTGTAGATAGCTTGGAACCCCGGTCCATCTTTCATCATCATATACTCGTTCTACATGTCAACTGTTTTCTGGTGCCATTGTTCTCATATTACTACTACTGCTGCTGTGTTACTGTTACTATTGCTCTCATATCACTGCTACTTTCACATCACCCTCGTTGCTAGTGCTTTTCCAGGTGCAGCTGAATTGACAACTCAGTTGTTAAGGCTTATAAGTATTCTTTACCTCCCCTTGTGTCGAATCAATAAATTTGGGTTTTACTTCCCTCGAAGACTGTTGCGATCCCCTATACTTGTGGGTCATCAATAACCAACAAAGACATTGATCCGATTTTGGTTGTAAACTTATTTACTTATGCTATGCATACCAAAATTTAAGAAAAGACTATTAGGGTTCATACCCATGTCATAACTCGTATGATGTCATTTCAACGGATCATGATGATGCTCTATTTAGTGTAAAAGCGGTAGTCTCTAAAGCATAATCCACAAAAATATAATGGCATTAATATTTTATCTCATCATTCATCCAACAAGGTTTGGATACATCTCTCGGATACTTCATCATCACTATGATACTCCAAGAAACATGAGTTGTAGAACAATTTCATAACTCTCTTAGATGTTCACTAAAACTCGTAATTCAAATATTTCCACCATGATCCAATCATAGATATTTGATTTTTCTATTACGATGATTTCCACTTCATGCTGAAATTTATTTGAATCTATTCAAATGTTTCAAACTTCTTCCTTATTGAATATATCCACACATATATACTCAATTCATCGTTGGAAGTTTTCATGAAGTAGAAGAATCTCCCGCACACAACTATGCCCAGTGAATCATATACATCATCATGTTTTTTTTTCACTAAGTTAGTTGCCCGTTCAACTCTTGGCCTATGAACGGTATTTTAGTCATTCTCTTTAGAAAAGATTTGCAAGCGTCAAACGATCCAAAAAATCAAATGACTCCAAAAATCCATTTGCATGGAGTTCCTTCATGCGTTCCTTTCTAACATGACCTAAATGGCGGTTCCACAAATAAGTGGAATTCAAATCAATTGCCTTATGGCATTTTAGCGTCAGTGTTATGTATATGTGTTTCACTATTAAGATTTATAATAACTTATCCATCGTACATGGAGTAATGTCATAATTTGAACAACTCATTGTTTTTCATTTGACCGAGCAAAATAACAATTATTAAGTTCTTTATTATAAATTCTAAGGGCTAGATAGAATGCCAACGATGAACATAATAACACTTTATTTTTGTTCCGGACGTGCATTCCTATCATATTCCTTATCAGTCACTTAGGCCATTGTATTCTTGTATTGCGTTGTTTTGTATGACACTTCATACCAACCAATATGGTACTAATACCCAAGAATTTCATTGTGTGACCAAACAAGGAATACATTCATAACATGTATATCATTTATATAGACTTTCTAGTCTTTTCTTTCTTTCTGCCAATAATCTTTTCGTAGTTTCTCTTTTAGCTTTCCTCATTATTCGGAAAAACACTTCAACATCAATAACTTCTAGGTTTGTTGGTCAAATACCAATAACCTTGAGGTTCTTACTTTGAAGTTGATCATCATATGACAAGTGTTCCGGATTTCACTATTAGTAACCTTTTAATATGATGAACAATTTCACTCATAATATTATCATATCATGAAGACTTTTCGAGACCATGTCTGTACATGCTAGGCTCGTAAAGTATAACCTCAGTATTCGCATGTGCAAATCTGGCTTGCACCCGTTGTATGCACACGTAAAATATATAACACCCAATCATCACGTGATGCTTCGAAACGACGAGTCTTAGCAACGGTGCATACTAAGGACGATCACTTCATGGATATGCGAATATTTTTAGTGCCCCAATAGTTGGAGGATTGGGACGACTTGCGTCTTCAACCTTCGTACATTCCCATAAAACTTATGAGTTTATGTAGTCTCACCAAATTATATTCTATCATCTTGCAATAAGGTCTTGGATATCATATATATCTCATACCTTGATTATTTACGAAAACTAAATTTTCAGCTCCTTACTTTTCAAACAGATTTGAACTTCAAGTTTCACGGAGACAAGATAACTTTAGGTACTAATTGAAACCATAGTTCTCTGAATCAACAAGTGTGAGGTTTACTAAAAGTTTGCAATAGGACTTAACCATTTCTTGATTCTTTAACAATACGGTACCAATCCGTAAAGTTTCTTGTCGGATTTTAACGAGTATTTCTATCTCAATTACAAGACTAGCGCATGGTAGAAAACGGATGCCAATACTACAAAATTAATTCAAAATACTACTCAGACTATGTTTATGATAATTAGTTCATGTTTTAATCTAATTACTAATGAACTCCCACTTAATACAACATCCCTCATAGTTATTAAGTGGTACACGATCCAAATCCACTACACCAAAACCGATCATCACGTGAGATGATGTAGCTTCAATGGTGAACATCAACATGTTGATCATATCATCCATATGACTCGTGTTCAACCTTTCGGTTTCCGTTGTCCCGAGGCCATGTCTGTACATGCTAGGCTCGTCAAGCAAACCCAAGTATTCCGCGTGTGCAACATGGCTTACACCCGTTGTATGTGAATGTTGAGTCTATCACATCCGATCATCACGAGATGCTTCGAAACGACGAACTGTACAACGGTGCATACGAGGGGAGAACACTTTATTATCTTGATATTAATGTGAGAGATCATCTTATAATGCTACCGTCGCGTTCTAAGCAAAATAAGATGCATAAAGGATTAACATCACATGCAATTCATATGTGATATGATATGGCCCTTTAGTCTTTGCGCCTTCGATCTTCATCTCCAAAGCACGGACATGATCTCCATCATCAACGGGCATGATCTCCATCATCGTCGGCGTAGCATCAAGGTCCATGGCGCTGTCTTCATGGTTGTTCACCTCATGTAGCAACTATTACAACTACTTTGAAAAACTACTCAACATGAAATTTAAAGACAACCATAAGGCTCCCGCCGGTTGCCACAATACAATAATGATCATCTCATACATATTCATCATCACATTATGCCCATATCACATCACCAAACCCTGCAAAAACAAGTTAGACGTCTCTAATTTGGTTTGCATATTTTACGTGGTTTACGGTTTTCGAGTGAGATCTAATCTACCTACGAACATGAACCACAACGGTGTCGTAGCATAGAAAAAAAAAATTCCTACCGCGAGAACGCAATCCAAGCCAAGATGCAATCTAGAAGATGGGAGCAACGAGGGGATGAACGAGACTAACCCTTGAAGATTTCCAAAGCCTACAAGAGGAGGCTCTCGTTGCTGCGGTAGACGATCACTTGCCGCTTTCAAAAGCGCGTAGAAGATCTTGACGGTGCCACAATCGGGCAGCACCTCCGTACTCGGTCACACGTTCCGTGTTGATGAAGACGACGTCCTTCTCCCCGTTCCAGCGGGCAGCAGAAGTAGTAGATCCTCCTTGGAATCCCGGCAGCACGACGGCGTGGTGGCGGTGGTGGTGGAAAACTCCGGCAGGGCTTCGCCTATGCGCTGCGGGAGTTTGTATGTGGAGGAGGGGAGGCTAGGGTTTGGGGAGAGGGGGCTATGGGCGCCGGCCTCAAGGTTGCAGGGGTGGTGCGGCCAAGCCATGGCTGCCCCTCTCCCTCTCCTCCTCATTATATAGGTGGAACCCCAAGGGTTTGCCCAAAGTCTTCGAATAAGACCCAAACAGAAAAACTGCCTTATGGACGAAACCTAGAGGGACAGGGACTCTCCCCTTCCCTCTTTTCTTGGCCGGCCAAGGAGGTGGAATCCATCATGGACTCCACCCTCCCACTTGGTTGGCTGGTTAGGGTTTGTGGAGTCCCTCCGGGACTCCTCCTTCCATAGTGATTTATTCCGGATAATTCTAGAAACCACCTTCCATAAATTCACCAGATCATTTCCAAACTTGGAAAGTGACTTTAGTGATCCATAATGGCTCCCACATATTCAACGATGACTTTAGTGATCGACTGAACCATTTACATACGATACTGATTCCCTTTGTCACGCGATATTTTACTTGTCCGAGGTTTGATCATCGGTATCTCTATACCTCATTCAACCTCGTCTCATGACAAGTACTCTTTACTTGTACCGTGGTATGTGGTTGATACGTCTCCGACGTATCGATAATTTCTTATGTTCTATGCCATATTATTGATGATACCTACATGTTTTGTGCACACTTTATGTCATATTCGTGCATTTTCTGGAACTAACCTATTAACAAGATGCCGAAGTGCCGGTTCTGTTTTCTCGCTGTTTTTGGTTTCGAAATCCTAGTAACGAAATATTCTCGGAATTGGACGAAAAACAAAGACCCAGGGGCCTATTTCGCCACGAACCTTCCGGAAGACCGAAGAGCATACGAAGTGGGGCCACGAGGTGGCCGGACCACATGGCGGCGCGGCCAAGGGGGCCGCGCCGCCCTGTGGTGTGGGCCCCTCGTCGGCCCCCGACTCTGCCCTTCCGCCTACTTAAAGCCTCCGTCGCGAAACCCACGATGCGAAAAACCACGATACGGAAAACCTTGCGAGACGCCGCCGCCGCCGATCCCATCTCGGGGGATTACGGAGATCTCCTCCGGCACCCTGCCGGAGAGGGGATTCATCTCCCGGAGGACTCTACACCGCCATGGTCGCCTCCGGAGTGATGAGTGAGTAGTTCACCCCTGGACTATGGGTCCATAGCGAGTAGCTAGATGGTTGTCTTCTCCTCATTGTGCTTCATTGTTGGATCTTGTGAGCTGCCTAACATGATCAAGATCATCTATCTGTAATACTCTATGTTGTGTTTGTCGGGATCCGATGGATAGAGAATACCATGTTATGTTAATTATCAAGTTATTACATATGTGTTGTTTATGATCTTGCATGCTCTCCGTTACTAGTAGAGGCTCTGGCCAAGTTTTTGCTTTTAACTCCAAGAGGGAGTATTTATGCTCGATAGTGGGTTCATGCTCGCATTGACACACGGGACGATGACGTGAAAGTTCTAAGGTTGTGTTGTGCTTGTTGCCACTAGGGATAAAACATTGGCGCTATGTCCGAGGATGTAGTTGTTGATTACATTACGCACCATACTTAATGCAATTGTCCGTTGCTTTGCAACTTAATACCGGAAGGGGTTCGGACGATAACCTCGAAGGTGGACTTTTTAGGCATAGATGCGGTTGGATGGCGGTCTATGTACTTTGTCGTAATGCCCAATTAAATCTCACTATACTTATCATGCCATGTATGTGCATTGTTATGCCCTCTCTATTTGTCAATTGCCCGACTGTAATTTGTTCACCCAACATGCTTTTATCTTATGGGAGAGACACCTCTAGTGAACTGTGGACCCCGGTCCATTCTTTTAATACTTGAAATACAAATCTGTCGCAATACTTGTTTTACTCGTTTTCTCTCGCAAACAATCATCTTCCACACAATTCGGTTAATCCTTTGTTACGGCAAGCCGGTGAGATTGACAACCTCACTTGTTTCGTTGGGGCAAAGTACTTTGGTTGTGTTGTGCAGGTTCCACGTTGGCGCCGGAATCTCCGGTGTTGCGCCGCACTACATCCCGCCGCCATCAACCTTCAATGTGCTTCTTGACTCCTACTTGGTTCGATTAAACCTTGGTTTCTTACTGAGGGAAACTTCCCGCTGTGCGCATCACACCTTCCTCTTGGGGTTCCCAACGGACGTGTCAACTACACGCATCAAGCAAATTTCTGGCGTCGTTGCCGGGGAGATCAAGACACGCTGCAAGGGGAGTCTCCACTTCCCAATCTCTTTACTTTGTTTTTGTCTTGCTTTATTTTATTTACTACTTTGTTTGCTGCATTATATCAAAACACAAAAAAATTAGTTGCTAGCTTTACTTTATTCTACTGTCTTGCACTCTATATCAAAAACACAAAAAAATTAGTTTACTTGCATTTACTTTATCTAGTTTGCTTTATTTACTACTGCTAAAATGGCCACCCCTGAAAATACTAAGTTGTGTGACTTCACTAGCACAAATAATAATGATTTCCTATGCACACCTATTGCTCCACCTGCTACTACAGCGAGAATTCTTTGAAATTAAACCTGCTTTGCTTAATCTTGTTATGCGAGAGCAATTTTACAGTGTTAGTTCCGATGATGCTGCTGCCCATCTCAATAATTTTGTTGAACTATGTGAAATGCAAAAATATAAAGATGTAGATGGTGACATTATAAAATTAAAATTGTTCCCTTTCTCATTAAGAGGAAGAGCTAAAGATTGGTTGCTATCTCTCGCCTAAGAATAGTATTGATTCCTGGACTAAATGCAAGGATGCTTTTATTGGTAGATATTATCCCCCTGCTAAAATTATATCTTTGAGGAGTAGCATAATGAATTTTAAACAATTGGATAATGAACATGTTGCTCAAGCTTGGGAAAGAATGAAATCTCTGGTTAAAAATTGCCCAACCCATGGACTGACTACTTGGATGATCATCCAAACCTTCTATGCCGGACTAAATTTTTCTTCGCGGAATTTATTGGATTCAGCTGCTGGAGGTACCTTTATGTCCATCACTCTTGGTGAAGCAACAAAGCTCCTTGATAACATGATGGTTAATTACTCTGAATGGCACACGGAAAGAGCTCCACAAGGTAAGAAGGTAAATTCCGTTGAAGAATCCTCTTCCTTGAATGATAAGGTTGATGCTATTATGTCTATGCTTGCGAATGATAGGACTAATGTTGATCCTAATAATGTTCCATTAGCTTCATTGGTTGCTCAAGAAGAACATGTTGATGTAAACTTCATTAAAAATAATAATTTCAACAACAATGCTTATCGGAACAATTCTAGTAATAACTATAGGCCATATCCTTATAATAATGGTAACGGTTATGCTAATTTTTATGGGAATTCTTACAACAATAATAGGAATACACCCCCTGGACTTGAAGCCATGCTTAAAGAATTTATTAGTACACAAACTGCCTTTAACAAATCTGTTGAGGAAAAACTCAATAAAATTGATATTCTTGTTTCTAGAGTTGATAGTCTTGCCTCCGATGTTGATCTTTTGAAATCGAAAGTTATGCCTAATAGGGATATTGAAAATAAAATTGTTACTACAGCAAATGCCATCCAAGTTAGAATTAATGAGAATATAAGATTAATGGCTGAACTAGCGTGCTAGGTGGGATAGAGAAGAAAATGAAAAACTAGCTAAAAAGGAAAATGTAGCTAAAGTCTGGACTATTACCACCACTAGCAATGCTAATGATTCACATGTTGCTGCACCTCCTACTATCAATGGTAAAATAATTGGTGTTGGCAATGTTTCTACTCCTAGTACAAAGCGCGCAAAATTACCTGAAACTGCTAAAACTGCTTGTGATAAAACTGCTGAAATTTTTTCCAACCTTGGAGATGATAATCCCATTACTTTAGATTGTAATGATTTAGATTTTGATGATTGCCACATCTCTGAAGTTATAAAGTTCTTGCAAAAACTTGCTAAAAGTCCTAATGCTAGTGCTATAAACTTGGCTTTCACAAAACATATTACAAATGCTCTCATAAAAGCTAGAGAAGAGAAACTAAAACTTGAAACTTCTATTCCTAGAAAGCTAGTGGATGGTTGGGAGCCCATCATTAAAATGAGAGTCAAAGATTTTGATTGTAATGCTTTATGTGATCTTGGTGCAAGTATTTACGTTATGCCTAAAAAGTCTATGATATGCTTGACTTGCCACCATTGAAAAATTGTTATTTGGATGTTAATCTCGCTGATAATGCTAAAAAGAAACCTTTGGGGAAGGTTGATAATGTCCATATTATGGTTAAAAATAACCTTGTCCCCGTTGATTTTGTTGTCTTGGATATTGAATGCAATGCATCTTGCCCCATTATATTGGGAAGACCTTTTCTTCGAACCGTTGGTGCCACTATTGATATGAAGGAAGGTAATATTAAATATCAATTTCCTCTCAAGAAAGGTATGGAACACTTCCCTAGAAAGAGAATAAAGTTACCTTATGATTCTATTATTAGAACAAATTATGATGTTGATGCTTCGTCTCTCGATGTTACTTGAGTTACACTTTACGCGCCTAGCCGAAAGGCGTTAAGAAAGCGCTTATGGGAGACAACCCATGTTTTTACTCCAGTATTTTGTTTTATATTTGTATCTTGGAAGTTGTTTACTACTGTAGCAACCTCTCCTTATCTTAGTTTTGAGTTTTGTTGTGCCAAGTAAAGTCTTTGATAGTAAAGTAAGTACTAGATTTGGATTACTGCGCGAGTTCCAGATTTCTTTGCTGTCACGAATCTGGGTCTACCTCCCTGTAGGTAGCTCAGAAAATTAAGCCAATTTACGTGCATGATCCTCGGATATGTACGCAACTTTCATTCAATTTGAGCATTTTCATTTGAGCAAGTCTGGTGGCCTAATAAAATCCATCTTTACGGACTGTTCTGTTTTGACAGATTCTGCCTTTTATTTTGCATTGCCTCTTTTGCTATGTTGGATGAATTTCTTTGATCCATTAATGTCCAGTAGCTTTATGCAATGGCCAGAAGTGTTAAGAATGATTGTGTCACCTCTGAACATGTGAATTTTTATTATGCACTAACCCTCTAATGAGTTGTTTCGAGTTTGGTGTGGAGGAAGTTTTCAAGGATCAAGAGAGGAGTATGATGCAATATGATCAAGGAGAGTGAAAGCTCTAAGCTTGGGGATGCCCCGGTGGTTCACCCCTGCATATTTTAAGAAGAATCAAGCGTCTAAGCTTGGGGATGCCCAAGGCATCCCCTTCTTCATCGACAACATTATCGAGTTCCTCCCCGAAACTATATTTTTATTCCGTCACATCTTATGTACTTTGCTTGGAGCGTCGGTTTGGTTTTGTTTTTTGTTTTGTTTGAATAAAATGGATCCTAGCATTCACTTTATGGGAGAGAGACACGCTCCGCTGTAGCATATGGACAAATATGTCCTTAGGCTCTACTTATAGTATTCATGGCGAAGTTTCTTCTTCGTTAAATTGTTATATGGTTGGAATTAGAAAATGCTACATGTAGTAATTCTAAAATGTCTTGGATAATTTGATACTTGGCAATTGTTGTGCTCATGTTTAAGCTCTTGCATCATATACTTTGCACCCATTAATGAAGAAACACTTAGAGCTTGCTAATTTGGTTTGCATATTTGGTTTCTCTAGAGTCTAGATAACATCTAGTATTGAGTTTTGAACAACAAGGAAGACGGTATGGAGTCTTATAATGTTTACAATATGTCTTTTATGTGAGTTTTGCTGTACCGTTCATCCTTGTGTTTGTTTCAAATAACCTTGCTAGCCTAAACCTTGTATCGAGAGGGAATACTTCTCATGCATCCAAAATCCTTGAGCCAACCACTATGCCATTTGTGTCCACCATACCTACCTACTACATGGTATTTATCCGCCATTCCAAAGTAAATTGCTTGAGTGCTACCTTTAAAATTCCATCATTCACCTTTGCAATATATAGCTCATGGGACAAATAGCTTAAAAACTATTGTGGTATTGAATATGTACTTATGCACTTTATCTCTTATTAAGTTGCTTGTTGTGCGATAACCATGTTTCTGGGGACGCAATCAACTATTCTTTGTTGAATATCATGTGAGTTGCTATGCATGTCCGTCTTGTCTGAAGTAAGAGAGATCTACCACCTTTATGGTTGGAGCATGCATATTGTTAGAGAAGAACTTTGGGCCGCTAACTAAAGCCATGATTCATGGTGGAAGTTTCAGATCTTGGACATATATCCTCAATCTCATATGAGAATAATAATTGTTGCCACATGCTTATGCATTAAAGAGGAGTCCATTATCTCGTTGTCCATGTTGTCCCGGTATGGATGTCTAAGTTGAGAATAATCAAAAGCGAGAAATCCAAAATGCGAGCTTTCTCCTTAGACCTTTGTACAAGGCGGCATGGAGGTACCCCATTGTGACACTTGGTTAAAACATGTGCATTGCAAAGATCCGGTAGTCCAAGCTAATTAGGACAAGGTGCGGGCACTATTAGTATACTATGCATGAGACTTGCAACTTGTAAGATATAATTTTCATAACTCATATGCTTTATTACTACCGTTGACAAAATTGTTTCATGTTTTCAAAATAAAAGCTCTAGCACAAATATAGCAATCGATGCTTTCCTCTTTGAAGGACCATTCTTTACTTTTATGTTGAGTCGGTTCACCTATCTCTCTCCACCTCAAGAAGCAAACACTTGTGTGAACTGTGCATTGATTCCTACATACTTGCATATTGTACTTGTTATATTACTCTATGTTGACAATTATCCATGAGATATACATGTTACAAGTTGAAAGCAACCGCTGAAACTTAATCTTCCTTTGTGTTGCTTCAATGCCTTTACTTTGATTTATTGCTTTATGAGTTAACTCTTATGCAAGACTTATTAATACTTGTCTTGAAGTACTATTCATGAAAAGTCTTTGCTTTATGATTCACCTGTTTACTCATGTCATTACCATTGTTTTGATCGCTGCATTCACTACATATGTTTACAAATAGTATGATCAAAGTTATGATGGCATATCACTTCAAAATTATCTTTGTTATCGTTTTACCTGCTCGGGACGAGCAGTAACTAAGCTTGGGGATGCTTGATACGTCTCCGACGTATCGATAATTTCTTATGTTCTATGCCATATTATTGATGATACCTACATGTTTTATGCACACTTTATGTCATATTCGTGCATTTTCCGGAACTAACCTATTAACAAGATGCCGAAGTGCCAGTTCACGTTTTCTCGCTGTTTTTGGTTTCAGAAATCCTAGTAACGAAATATTCTCGGAATTGGACGAAACAAAGACCCAGGGGCCTATTTCGCCACGAACCTTCCGGAAGACCGAAGAGCATACGAAGTGGGGCCACGAGGTGGCCGGACCACATGGCGGCGCGGCCAAGGGGGCCCGCGCCGCCCGTGGTGTGGGCCCCTCATTAGCCCCCGACTCTGCCCTTCCGCCTACTTAAAGCCTCCGTCGCGAAACCCCCGATGCGAAAAACCACGATACGGAAAACCTTGCCGAGACGCCGCCGCCGATCCCATCTCGGGGGATTCCGGAGATCTCCTCCGGCACCCCGCCGGAGAGGGATTCATCTCCGGAGGACTCTACACCGCCATGGTCGCCTCCGGAGTGATGAGTGAGTAGTTCACCCCTGGACTATGGGTCCATAGCAGTAGCTAGATGGTTGTCTTCTCCTCATTGTGCTTCATTGTTGGATCTTGTGAGCTGCCTAACATGATCAAGATCATCTATCCGTAATACTCTATGTTGTGTTTGTCGGGATCCGATGGATAGAGAATACCATGTTATGTTAATTATCAAGTTATTACATATGTGTTGTTTATGATCTTGCATGCTCTCCGTTACTAGTAGAGGCTCTGGCCAAGTTTTTGCTTTTAACTCCAAGAGGGAGTATTTATGCTCGATAGTGGGTTCATGCCTGCATTGACACCTGGGACAGTGACAGAAAGTTCTAAGGTTGTGTGATGGCGTGTATTTCACACGTTCGTTGGGCAACCCCAAGAGGAAGGTATGATGCGCACAGCAGCAAGTTTTCCCTCAGAAAGAAACCAAGGTTTATCGAACCAGGAGGAGCCAAGAAGCACGTTGAAGGTTGATGGCGGCGGGATGTAGTGCGGCGCAACACCGGAGATTCCGGCGCCAACGTGGAACCTGCACAACACAACCAAAGTACTTTGCCCCAACGAAACGGTGAGGTTGTCAATCTCACCGGCTTGCTGTAACAAAGGATTAACCGTATTGTGTGGAAGATGATTGTTTGCAGAGAAAACAGATAAAACAAGTATTGCGGCAGATTTGTATTTCAGTATTAAAAGAATGGACCGGGGTCCACAGTTCACTAGAGGTGTCTCTCCCATAAGATAAAAGCATGTTGGGTGAACAAATTACGAGTCGGGCAATTGACAAATAGAGAGGGCATAACAATGCACATACATGACATGATAAGTATAGTGAGATTTAATTGGGCATTACGACAAAGTACATAGACCGCCATCCAACTACATCTATGCCTAAAAAGTCCACCTTCGAGTTATCATCCGAACCCCTCCGGTATTAAGTTGCACAGACAACGAGACAATTGCATTAAGTATGGTGCGTAATGTAATCAATAACTACATCCTTGAACATAGCATCAATGTTTTATCCCTAGTGGCAACAACACAACACAACCTTAGAACTTTCGTCACTTCGTCCCGGTGTCAATGCGGGCATGAACCCACTATCGAGCATAAGTACTCCCTCTTGGAGTTAAAAGTAAAAACTTGGCCGAGCCTCTACTAGAAACGGAGAGCATGCAAGATCATAAACAACACATGTATAATAACTTGATAATTAACATGACATAGTATTCTCTATCCATCGGATCCCGACAAACACAACATATAGAATTACATATAGATGATCTTGATCATGTTAGGCAGCTCACAAGATCCGACAATGATAGCACAATGAGGAGAAGACAACCATCTAGCTACTGCTATGGACCCATAGTCCAGGGGTAAACTACTCACTCATCACTCCGGAGGCGACCATGGCGGTGTAGAGTCCTCCGGGAGATGATTCCCCTCTCCGGCGAGGTGCCGGAGAGCGATCTCTCGGATCCCCGAGATGGGATCGGCGGCGACGGCGTCTCGGTAAGGTTTTCCGTATCGTGGCTCTCGATGCGGGGGTTTCGTCACGGAGGCTTTAAGTAGGCGGAAGGGTAGGTCAAGAGGCGGCACGGGGGCCCACACCATAGGCCGGCGCGGCCGGGGGTGGGGCCGCGCCGCCCTAGGGTTTGGCCACCCCGTGGCCCCTCTTCGTCTCGTCTTCGGACTTCCGGAAGCTTCGTGGAAAAATAGGCCCTCGGGCTTTAATTTCGTCCAATTCCGAGAATATTTCGTTACTAGGATTTACGAAACCAAAAACAGCAGAAAACAGCAAGCGGCACTTCGGCATCTTGTTAATAGGTTAGTTCCGAGAAAATGCACAAATATGACATAAAGTGTGCATAAAACATGTAGGTATCATCAATAATATGGCATAGAACATAAGAAATTATCGATACGTCGGAGACGTATCAAGCATCCCCAAGCTTAGTTCTGCTCGTCCCGAGCAGGTAAAACGATAACAAAGATAATTTCTGAAGTGATATGCCATCATAACCTTGACCATACTATTTGTAAACATATGTAGTGGATGCAGCGATCATAACAATGGTGATGACATGAGTAAACAGGTGAATCATATAGCAAAGACTTTTCATGAATAGTACTTTAAGACAAGTATTAATAAGTCTTGCATAAGAGTTAACTCATAAAGCAATAAATCAAAGTAAAGGTATTGAAGCAACACAAAGGAAGATTAAGTTTCAGCGGTTGCTTTCAACTTGTAACATGTATATCTCATGGATAATTGTCAATATAGAGTAATATAACAAGTACAATATGCAAGTATGTAGGAATCAATGCACGGTTCACACAAGTGTTTGCTTCTTGAGGTGGAGATAAAAAGGTGAACTGACTCAACATAAAAGTAAAGAGAATGGTCCTTCAAAGAGGAAAGCATCGATTGCTATATTTGTGCTAGAGCTTTTATTTTGAAAACATGAAACAATTTTGTCAACGGTAGTAATAAAGCATATGAGTTATGTACATTATATCTTACAAGTTGCAAGTCTCATGCATAGTATACTAATAGTGCCCGCACCTTGTCCTAATTAACTTGGACTACCGGATCTTTGCAATGCACATGTTTTGACCAAGTGTCACAATGGGGTACCTCCATGCCGCCTGTACAAAGGTCTAAGGAGAAAGCTCGCATTTTGGATTTCTCGCTTTTGATTATTCTCACTTAGACATCCATACCGGGACAACATGGACAACAGATAATGGACTCCTCTTTTATGCATAAGCATGTGGCAACAATTATTATTCTCATATGAGTTTGAGGATATATGTCCAAGACTGAAACTTCCACCATGAATCATGGCTTTAGTTAGCGGCCCAAAGTTCTTCTCTAACAATATGCATGCTCCAACCATGAAGGTGGTAGATCTCTCTTGCTTCAGACAAGACGGACATGCATAGCAACTCACATGATATCCAACAAGAAATAGTTGATGGCGTCCCCAGAAACATGGTTATCGCTCAACAAGCAACTTAATAAGAGATAAAGTGCATAAGTACATATTCAATACTACAATAGTTTTTAAGCTATTTGTCCCATGAGCTATATATTGCAAAGGTGAATGATGGAATTTTAAAGGTAGCACTCAAGCAATTTACTTTGGAATGGCGGATAAATACCATGTAGTAGGTAGGTATGGTGGACACAAATGGCATAGTGGTTGGCTCAAGGATTTTGGATGCATGAGAAGTATTCCCTCTCGATACAAGGTTTAGGCTAGCAAGGTTATTTGAAACAAACACAAGGATGAACGGTACAGCAAAACTCACATAAAAGACATATGGTAAACATTATAAGACTCCATACCGTCTTCCTTGTTGTTCAAAACTCAATACTAGATGTTATCTAGACTCTAGAGAAACCAAATATGCAAACCAAATTAGCAAGCTCTAAGTATTTCTTCATTAATGGGTGCAAAGTATATGATGCAAGAGCTTAAACATGAGCACAACAATTGCCAAGTATCAAATTATCCAAGACATTTTAGAGTTACTACATGTAGCATTTTCCAATTCCAACCATATAACAATTTAACGAAGGAGAAACTTCGCCATGAATACTATGAGTAAAACCTAAGGACATATTTGTCCATATGCAACAGCGGAGCGTGTCTCTCTCCCATAAAGTGAATGCTAGGATCCATTTTATTCAAACAAAACAAAAAACAAAAACAAACCGACGCTCCAAGCAAAGTACATAAGATGTGGCCGAATAAAAATATAGTTTCGGGGAGGAACTCGATAATGTTGTTGATGAAGAAGGGGATGCCTTGGGCATCCCCAAGCTTAGACGCTTGAGTCTTCTTAATATATGCAGGGGTGAACCACCGGGGCATCCCCAAGCTTAGAGCTTTCACTCTCCTTGATCATATTGCATCATACTCCTCTCTTGATCCTTGAAAACTTCCTCCACACCAAACTCGAAACAACTCATTAGAGGGTTAGTGCATAATAAAAATTCACATGTTCAGAGGTGACACAATCATTCTTAACACTTCTGGACATTGCATAAAGCTACTTGGACATTAATGGATCAAAGAAATTCATCCAACATAGCAAAAGAGGCAATGCGAAATAAAAGACTGAATCTGTCAAAACAGAACAGTCCGTAAAGATGGATTTTATTAGGCCACCAGACTTGCTCAAACGAAAATGCTCAAATTGAATGAAAGTTGCGTACATATCTGAGGATCACTCACGTAAATTGGCATAATTTTCTGAGTTACCTACAGAGAATTAGACCCAGATTCGTGACAGCAAAGAAATCTGTTTCTGCGCGAGTAATCCAAATCTAGTACTTACTTTTCTATCAAAGACTTTACTTGGCACAACAAAACATAAAACTAAGATAAGAAGAGGTTGCTACAGTAGTAAACAACTTCCAAGACACAAATATAAAACAAAGTACTGTAGGTAAAAACATGGGTTGTCTCCCATAAGCGCTTTTCTTTAACGCCTTTCAGCTAGGCGCAGAAAGTGTATCTCAAGTAGCATCGAGAGACGAAGCATCAACATCATTACCAGCGGTGTTGGGAGTTTTATCAATTTTAGGCCTATAGTAATTCTTTGGTTTAGGCACCTTAGAGACATACATGAATTTTTGCTCCTTACCCACATAAGCTTTCTCATTAAATTTAAGAGAAGAAAAAGTTGAACCCAATTTTCCCATAGCTTTTTCAAGTTTACCAATTCTATGGGTTTGATTATCATGGATAGCACAAGTTTCTAGAGTAGCAATTCTTTCATTAATTCCTCCTAGGATTTTATCAAGTTTATCAGTATTATCAAGTAATATTTCCAATTTAGTTTCAACGCTACAATTTTTCTCTATGGTTTCCAATTTTTTCATAACATCCTCAAGGGAGGTTTCACTTTTAGTTTCATTAACAGGTGGTGTTCCAAATAAACTCTCAATAATGCAACTAGCTTCTAAAGCGGGAGCACCTAGGAAGTTACCTCCCGCGAGACAATCAAGAACATATCTATTCCAGCTAGAGATACCAACATAAAAATTCCTGAGTAGGATAGTGGTGGAGTGTTTCTTAGTGCACCTATTATGGGCATCACTAATTCTATACCAAGCATCTTTTAAACATTCTCCCCCTTGTTGTTTAAATGAACGAACTTCAACTTCGGGATTACTCATTTTAACGATAGCAAATAAGGCAAACTAGATAAAGTAAATGCAAGTAAACTAATTTTTGTGTGTTTTCAATATAGCAAACAAGACAGTAAATAAAGTAAAACTAGCAACTAATTTTTTTGTGTTTTGATATAATGCAGCAAACAAAGTAGTAAATAAAATAAAGCAAGACAAAAACAAAGTAAAGAGATTGAGAAGTGGAGACTCCCCTTGCAGCGTGTCTTGATCTCCCCGGCAACGGCGCCAGAAAAAGAGCTGCTGGCGCGTAGTTGACGTGGGAGTTAGATATCTTTGTGGTGTAACTTTTCTTCGTTCCCCGGCAACGGCGCCAGAAAAAGAGCTTGATGGCGTGTATTTCACACGTTCGTTGGGCAACCCCAAGAGGAAGGTATGATGCGCACAGCGAAGCAAGTTTTCCCTCAGAAAGAAACCAAAGTTTATCGAACCGGGAGGAGCCAAGAAGCACGTTGAAGGTTGATGGCGGCGGGATGTAGTGCGGCGCAACACCGGAGATTCCGGCGCCAACGTGGAACCTGCACAACACAACCAAAGTACTTTGCCCCAACGAAACAGTGAGGTTGTCAATCTCACCGGCTTGCTGTAACAAAGGATTAACCGTATTGTGTGGAAGATGATTGTTTGCGAGAGAAAACAGAAAAAACAAGTATTGCATCAGATTTGTATTTCAGTATTAAAGAATGGACCGGGGTCCACAGTTCACTAGAGGTGTCTCTCCCATAAGATAAAAGCATGTTGGGTGAACAAATTACAGTCGGGCAATTGACAAATAGAGAGGGCATAACAATGCACATACATGACATGATAAGTATAGTGAGATTTAATTGGGCATTAC